>NC_134507.1:33534710-33717210 GCF_027942865.1 Odontesthes bonariensis | reverse complement strand
CAACTAAAAGCAGTTTAAATTGACTCGGGGTGTAAATGGAAGGCTGATCTTAATTCTGTTTCCTCACCCATGTATTCAGTTTATGGACAAGATCTATCTAAGCCAACGTATCAGAAACAAACTGGAGCCAGTGGTTCTGGAGCTCAGCAGCATGGTGCTCAGGGAGGTCAGTCTGGAGCTCCTGGCAGCAATTACCAGTTTGAAGATGGGAGCTGGAGCCTTTCATCTGACACCAGCGGCGAGGACGAGCCAGTCTTCACTCCTGTGGCCGACGAGGATCAAGTCTACGCTTACAAATCTCGGTCCCGCTACAACAAGAAGCGTGTGCTGTTCAGCCAGTTCCGCTACACCCCAACAGAATCTGAGCCAGACCACGGCAAAACATCTCGGCACAAGGTTCAAGTTCAGAGCGGCTTCTGAGGATCTTTCTGGTGAGGCTCATTTTACTCTGCATGTGTGCTCTCTGTAGCTGCTGGTAGGTGACTGACTTTCTTTGTCTTGCAGATCTGCATATTCTAGAGGCATCGCTGCTGCTACCGCTTGAATAAATGGCTTTAACTTGAATACCTTGTTGCTCCATCAAATGGCTCCTCGCTGTCTCTGGGTCATCCAGTTGTGGGTTGGAGGGGATAGTTGAGGGCCTGACAGGTTGACATGACTTAATCCTATAAATAAGGTGTTGGCATTAACTTAAGGACAGTTTCTGCTCAAAGGTGAGCTTATGAAGGTCTTGACGGCTTCAGCTTGGAATGCATTCCCAACTAAAAATGGCTGAAAAGCCAACTGCAGCTCTCTGACAGCAGTGGGTAAAGGTGTGGCCTTGAGCTCTATCAGAAGATTCCACTGCTGCATATTGTGCTGAGGGGGAAACCTTTCCACTCTGTAGCAGTCCTCACCCTACAGCTCTGGGTAAGGGCAGACCCATCAGATGCTGGGGCCATGTGAAACCTGGACAGTAGTTTCTGCAAGTCCATGACCGAGGATGGCTTCATAATATCGTCTGTGGTTGCAAAGGTCTTGTACTCTGAATACTTGTAATGAAGCTTGTGCTACACAAATCAAAAGATGTGGCAGCTACTTTTAGTGAAGTGGCTTGGCAACCAAATTTATAGGCTCAATGTTGTCACTTACTCACTACCTGGAAGTAAGTTTGATCAGGTGGTGGGGCAAAGATCTATTTTGTTCTACATTTGGATGCAAGAAGGCGAGCCAGGTGTTGGAATATATTCAGTAAAAGGTGGAGTATGAGATCTTGGAAAAACGGTTCCTGCAAGCTATATTTTTGAAAATGCACAACCTTGCCTCTCCCTTCAGCCCACGCCTTCAAAACACGTGAACGCGCAGGGGGGAGGGGGGCTGACGGTTGATTGGCATGTCAGAATCCAATAGAAGTAACTCATCATTACTCCTATTGGTCAGACATTTCCTCTTGCTACACCCTCTGCAATGGACTAAAATATTTTTTCTTTTTCCCAAACATTCTATTTTAGTGGGTGCAATTGGGTCGTGAGGAGGTTTTCAGACAATATGATAAAAAATGCTCCAGAAAACATCTCATACCCCACCTTAAAGTCGTGAGCTGTACAACCACACAGTGGACTGTGCACAGAAGCATTCACTATCCTGTCTGGAACATGAACAAACATGTCTGATTAATACTGGGCATAATGCAACATCAAATGTTCCATCTATATGTGAGAATCAGATGTCTTACCTGGTCGTCCCTACAGCAAGGACACTGCCTGTGGGGACCACTTGCACATAGTCGACATATATTGACATATAATTAAAAGAAAAACTTCTGTGGACTTGTTTCCACACTTTAAGTCACTCACACCTGTTAACCTGCAGGTTGCAGTTTAAATATAAACATGATAAAGTCTGGTCTTTGTTGGATTTTATGAAAGTAATTATGAGGACAGATGATGTTAACTACTGTAACAAATGTTAGTTTTCAGAATTAAAACAACCTGGGGATATAAATATTCTCATTTTCATAAATAAATATGAAGTTCAGGTGTGAGAGTCAACATTTTACAGTAAAAAAGACTTTCTCAGAAACTTAGACCCATATTAAAAAGGAGCATTATTCAAATAGACGCATTTTCCCTTTAAATGAGTTAAAAATGTAACTTTAACTTCAGTGTATTTTCAGTACAGTTCCACCTCACTGATGGCTGCTAAAGCCTCCACAGTACAAAGAACAGAAAACAGTCGCCTACAGACTATAAAGTGCTCAAATGTCACATTTCCCATGTTGGAAGTTTGCTGTGTCACAGGGAGTCTGTGGGAGTCTGTGGTTGTTCTCACAAGGCAACAAGTTTTCAGGAGGAATGATGGAAATCCACAGAAATCGTCAAGACAAATTTGAGAAACACTTCCAGATATGAACAAAATGATGGCACAAGGTGCTTTAAACATTTAACCTCTGTTATGTCCTGTTTAACAAGTTCATCTGAAATAAATCTAAGATCTCCTCCATATCACTTAATAAAAGAGCAGCTCTGCGTCATGTTGTCTCACGTTTCTACATCTCAGCTCAGATATTAATCTGAGCTTTAAACATCTCAGAGGGCGCATAAGGCAGTTAGCATGACTTTAGTAAGAATCCACCCTCTGCTATGTTCCAAACACATCCATGCTTCTAGATCCTCTGGATGAGAGAGCTGCAGAGCTCCTTATTCCTGCCAAGGAGTCAACATTATTTTTAGAGTTATTTCCAGAACTCAGCAGGTTAACTTACTAAGACTCCAGTCTTATGTCACGCTGAGCTCACTTTTTTCCCTTTGAAACCCAACTAGCAGCTCCCACTAGTGAAGTGGACATGTGATGTGTTGGACTCCAATTTCATGACTTTGACGTGTTTGTGACGTATTAGAACCGAGGTTATAACCTGGAGTCCTTCAGACCAAATCTCTGTCACTCCCCTCACACTCCCCAGCCAGAGATTAGGGGCCCACAGTGATCTGCAGGACTTTGGTCCAGATGTTTAACACCGTATCTGACCAAGCGGAATTCACCTTCTTTAAAACATCCCATGTTCATTCCTCACATGTTGCAACAAACCTTTTTAAATGTCAGAAGTGTTCATTTTCAGAGCTGAATTGAATGCAGCACGATCTGACTGGGTCCCAGGTGAGGTTTATGAGTGTAATTAGAGCAGGTAGAGCACCAATATAAAGTCAGCTGCAGCCTCAGATGAGTTACAGCACAAATCTGCTCTCAACAGCAGTCACTAGATTGCTGTTTTTGACCAGTTTTATCTGAATTGTGTTGCTGCTGTTTTGTCTTGTTCAACATGTTGTTTAAGGTTTTCTTCAGGTGAGTCTTCATGTTTAATGGTTTAGGTTTTTGTTCTCCTATATACTAAAGTTTCTTTCTTTTCTTTTGAAATCCAAACAGGATTTCCTGGCTTTGTGTCCTGCTCTTCAGCATTGGAACATGTTATCCCCCCCAGAAAAGCAAGTATATCAACATTTAGGTGCACTTTATATAAAGGCAGCCAACATGGGAAGTTGTTTAGTCTGGACATGCTCAACCCATGATGTTGGTAGGAATGAGAGGGAAGAGGGTCTGCAACTATATTAATCATGCAGCACCAAATCTTCCAATATATTAGGCTTCAGGTTTAATGACCCACTTGAACTGCAGATGCTCCTTTAGCTTTGTTTCTTGTTACTAAACATATTGGCAGTGATACAGAGGCTACTGAGAGCACGACTAACCATGCTGTCATACTTTGCTTCAACCAATTTCTGGGCTCAGGTCAAAACAGTGGATCCTCTGGCTCTGGCTACGGCAGCGGCGGCTCCTCTGGCTCTGGCTACGGCAGCAGCGGCTCCTCTGGCTCTGGCTACGGCAGCGGCGGCTCCTCTGACTCTGGCTACGGCAGCGGCGGCTCCTCTGGCTCTGTCTACGGCAGCGGCGGCTCCTCTGGCTCTGTCTACGGCAGCGGCGGCTCCTCTGGCTCTGGCTACGGCAGCGGCGGCTCCTCTGGCTCTGGCTACGGCAGCGGCGGCTCCTCTGGCTCTGGCTACGGCAGCGGCGGCTCCTCTGGCTCTGGCTACGGCAGCAGCGGCTCCTCTGGCTCTGGCTACGGCAGCAGCGGCTCCTCTGGCTCTGGCTACGGCAGCAGCGGCTCCTCTGGGTCCAATGCTGGCTTTACTGCGCAGGACGCAGACTTTGCCCGTTTCCTTGCTGCCCTAATGAACTTGAAGATCGACCGTTCTTTCCCACAGTCTGCCTGGACCTCCGACCAGGTCCCTAAGGACACATCTGAGATGCGCACTGTATACCCTTCATCCCACGTCGTCCAGTCCAGCAATGGCTACCAACGAGCCCGCGACTCCAGTTCGTACGCCAAATACTCCCAGGATGCTTTTGACCACTTTGATGCCAAGACTGGGTCTAAAGGGCAGAAGTTGTACTAAGGTAAAGCTGGACTAGTGTCTGAAGTATTGAGACTCCTGTATCAATACTGACCCCTTCTGTTTTATGCAGGTGACTCTCATGGACACTTCCATGGAGATTCCAACATGTGGCTGAGCTCTGGCAAAATAAACTTGACCAATAATACGTGGTCTGTGTATTGAATACTTGATCTCAAGGTTTGTTTTCACCACACCCACTGAGGCTGACTCTGCTTTTGAAGGGCAAACTGAATACTTCTGCTTTAAATTCTACCACTACATGTTTCCTTCTCATGGTTGAATTGCATTACACAAACCCAGACCAAAATAACTTGATGAAGCTCAATACAGTGGCCCTGCTTGCCCTTGCACAATGAAGGTGCCTCAGTTAAATCTGCACTCGCTGGCCTTTTCCAAGCTTTAATTGCATGTGACTCATTAGCTTATGCTACGTAGCTTTGCCCCTCCTCTGCTTGGTGTCTTCTGTGTGCCTCAACAGAGCCATACATCCCTCTTAACCAACTTTGTCTCGACTTGCCTTCTGTGTGTGAGGCCACTGCTTCATAGAGACTCGGTCCTTAACGTGGCATTGCACATCTTCCCATGTTGGTTTTCATCTTACACAAGACTTGAATATCTCCTCTGCTTCTGTTTTCCTGATTCTACCACATGTGGAAGATGCATTTTTGAATTCCCTCAAGCTCAAAGCTACATGATCATTTCCAAAATATTTTCTAACTTAGTTTCAGATCACTTTCAAAGTACTCTCCCACACTAGGCTCTGATACGGCTCTCTAGAAAAGGTCTCCAAACAGTTCTAGCAGAGTCCCAGTGAATGGAAGTGAGGAAATTATTAGACCTTTTGCTGAGTGGACTGGAGAGCTGTCCAGGGTGTACCCTGACTCTCTTTCAATTGGCAGCAGGGATAGGCTAAAGCAGAGCTACTCATTATGCGGCTCCTCAACCTTTAATTGGCGGCTCGCACTCGCATAGTAGCTCATGACAATATGGTAACAATAACCAATTTTTTCAAATAACATACGGCGAACACTGCACAGTACTAAGTATTAATTAAGGCTTAAAGGTTGGGTAGGGCTTCTTTTTCTGGAGCATTTTTTTACTCTGCTAGGGGTAGGCTAATTGAGCTAGCCACGCTAGGTGGCTCCACACTGGCAAAAGGGACCTGGCTCACTATCGGTTGATTTTCAACAGTAAAGAGCCGAGCTTCCAATTGATGAATTGACAGATGTAGTAGAGGAGGGGCCTATACCCTGGGCCCTCCAATGTTGATTAGCCAGACACTAGAGGAACTGTTAACATTGGTTATCACATCAAAGGCCAGCCCAATTACATTAAAACTCTATTTCGCACCGGCCCACCGGGAAAAGTCCCGGTACTCCCGATGACCAGTCCGCCCTTGCATACAATAAATACATTATTACTGACCTGGACAATGATGCATTCAGGTTCAGTTACTGTTGTCCCATTTTTAATCACATATATATAAAGGATCCCTGCTTCTGTTTTCATTTACATCTCAAAAACCATTCATACAACCCATGTTTACCACTATTGCCTGGGCTCTATGAACATGTGCTGCATATTATTTACAGTTCAGATCATAAAGCTGAAAAAGAGAGGGTATCCTCACAGTTTTGCATGACATCACAGTGGAAACATGTCATCAAAGGACATGACATCACTGTAGTTTCTAAAAGCCTGAGAGACAAAGCGCCTGAAAAACAACACGTACTTAAAAAGTCATTTAGACAAACGCTAAAAAACAACAAGCAAAACGAGTCAAAGCAGAATATCCTCTCCTGCACTTCTGTGGGGTGACATAGTAGATGAAGAGATTCTGGAAAATGAGTCGGAGGGTTTCTACATATTTCCCTTTGAAAGTGGCAAAGAGGAAAGTTGTGAGGAACCCGCCAACAGGCCAGAAGCTGTAACAGCGAGCTCAGGAAACCATCAATCCCAGGTCTCTGCTGCTTCCAACACACCCAACACAGAAAATCTGCTGTTGTTAGAGGAGCAGTCAGAGGTCTCTGCTGCTGCTGGGACTCCTCACTCAGAGGATGTCCAGCTCCTGCAGAATCATCCGCAGGCCTCTGCAGCTCAACACGGCAAGAGGAAGGTTACAGATTCAGGAAGCTGTCCCACTCCCTCTGTGGGCAGCACTCAGAGGGAGTTTTGTTGTCGGCTCAGAGAGCTGGACTGGACAGAAACAGTCTAAATACAGATCAGGTTTCTACACATACTTCTGCAGCTGTCACTGAGCACTGATGTTGAAGATGATCGTCCTGTTGTGACCAGTTGTGGGTCAGACTAAATACAGAGCACCTTGAACTAATACATATCATCCCTTTCTTCAGTAAAGCATAAAGTAAGTGTGAGGGTTTCTATATATTTCCCTTTGAAAGTGGCAAAGAGGAAAGTTGTGAGGAACCCGCCAACAGGCCAGAAGCTGTAACAGCAAGCTCAGGAAACCATCAATCCCAGGTCTCTGCTGCTTCCAATACACCCAACAAAGAAAACACGTCTACACGTAGAGGCACGTCTACGTCTACGCCAGTTCCTACGCTTATGCGGGTGACTCATGTAAATACAATATTTGATATAAACTCGTGTCAGCAACAGCCAGCATAACAGTGTGTCCTTAGCCAACGTACAAAGAAGCATAAACTAACGCTTCCCCAGCATCCTGTTGCAGCTTTGATGGTGGAACCTCTGGGAGCTCCTTCTTGTTCAGGGTTTGACTCCAGTTCAGACTGATAGTGTTGTTCCATTCTACCAGAGTAACGTTCTTTTGACCAACTTTCTTCCTCCCCCGCAGCTTGCTCGGCAGTTACCATGGTAACGAGAATCTGGCTTTCTCAAGAATTTTGACCAAAGCCTGTCTCACACATTTCAGTAAGACCTCGGGAAATTGTACCAAAAAGGGCAAAACATGTCTCCTTTAAAGGACCAATAAGAGCTACATCTCAGACTCTACAGGCCTCAGTTTACTTGTTAAATGTGTGAGTGGGTCGGTGTGAAAACTCAACATCTAGGCTGTTATTTCCAGCTCCCACATGTAACTGAAATTCCGAGAGAAACTCAGAATAAGTGCACAGCAATAGACAGTACAATGTTTGACAGTGACTAAGTGCCTTTAGCACAGACAGGAGGGTGGAGGTGAGGTGATATTCAGTGGGTCTATATGATGAGATTAGTTCGATTATAGCTATGGTTGGGTTATGCTCCTTATTTGAGCAAGGGTAATTATCCTTGGCTATATGGCGGTGAATGAATCGAATCATAGGCACAAAGCACGTCATACCCCGGTACGATAGGTGGCGCTGTACCCGTTTCAACTATTGCTAATAGAGCCACCTCCGGTTGACCTCTTCACCACAACCAACAACAACAACAAACTCAGGCATTCGAGAAAGATGGCGAACGAAGGGCGAGATGATGCTACGTCCCTCTACATTTTGTTTGTGATGATCTGCTTATTGCACAAACGCGACGCACAACCGAGTTATCTCGGGGTCTTAATCCGATCTCGAATAACCCGATCCGAACCAATTTTTTGTCAGATTAAGGTGTACACATGAACTTAATAAATCAGTCTTGTTTTAATTTAGCCCTTAATCCGATTCTTTCAGTGCCATGTAACCTCACTTAATGAGGCTGATACCAGAACAACCAGATGAGCCTCCAGCATCCACCTGTCCTGATAGTCCCTCACAAGAAGCTGTCTGTTGTTTAGCTCGTTAAGCTTTGATTGGTCTGGGCTGGTCTGTGGCATTATTTATAAACCTTCACCCTTGCTGTTTCCTCTCATAGCTTGTTTTCACCATGACAGCTGCTGGGTTCTTCCTGAGGTATAAGCACAAGCTGTCTTTTACAGTTTTTGATTGATTGGAAACATTGGTTAATATTGCATTCTTACTCTTTGTTGTACATAATTTCAGGGTTTCCCTCTTTGCCTTGTTGACTGCTGCTACATGGGGTTTTCCCACTAAAGGTGTGCTATCATCTGTTGTGGTAAAACATTACATGCTTGCTTGAATCAGCTTCTGCTAAACTTGTTCTCATGCACCCAGGTTCAAAATCAGCAGGCCAGAGCAGCAGCGGCACAAGAGCTGCAGGTCATTTTGGCTCTTACCAGGGAGCAGCCGCTGGCCGCCCGGTGACCGTGCCCAACACTGCTTCCAGTAACACTTATATGGCGACACCTGTGCTGGTCTCTGGTCAAAGTCAACCTGTTCTTCAGGCTGACCCAAGACTCAGCGGCTATGGCTCATTTGTGCCAACGCAATTGGTTGTCCAAGCTCCTGGCCTTGTCCAAGGTGCTCTTCAGGCAGACCCAAGATTCAGCAGCTCTGGCTCCGTTGTGCCCGTGCAAATGGCTGTGCAAGCTTCTGGTGTCCCACAGGCTGTTCAGACGGGTCCAGCATTGAGCAGCTTGAGCTCTGGCCTGCCTGCAACAGGATACTCTACTGTCACTTATGTGCCTGTTGACGTAGGATCTGACGCTGGCGCTCTGCAACCTGGAGCTGCCCAACTTGGACCACAAGGTAAATCTTCTGCTTGGAGTGTAGATGGCCCAAAATGTGTTTGGAGTGGAGCTTTTAAGTTTACATCCTAGGAAACTGCGATGTCAACACTCTGTGCTATGAGAGCTTCTGATGTGAAAAGGACTAATTGTGAAATGTCTCCACACAGAAACCCAGTGGGCTATTGCTCCCTCAGTCTTTGAGGATGCATCAGCCCAAGCCCTCAGCCTCACTGACGTTCTCCCTGCAGCCCCTCTGTCACCACCTGGCCCTGTCCTCCAGTCAGGGGAGACCTCCAGTGTCACGAAGGAAGCTGAACTCGGGAATTACCAGCAGCAGACGGAGGAATTCGGCTACCTGGATGAACGCCAAGGGTCTGGACCGGGATCCGCAACCGTACTGGTGCCACGCTTTGGTGTGGGTGGATCTCCTAACTTTGACTACAGGCTTTTGTACGGCTTGTACCCCTCTGGAACCTACAGCACCTTCAGCCAGCAGCATGAGAAGGGCAAAGACTACTTTCAAGATGTCCACTACTTGAAGGAGCATATTACTGACAGCCATGGTTCTGGGCAGCAGAAAAAGTTCTTCCCAAGTGCCCGCTAGAGCTGAACATGATGTGCAGAGGGTATGTTGAGTGGTACCTGCAAATGTCTTCATCGCAGTGCTCTAACTAATCTGGTTCTGTTTCAGATTGAAAAGCTGAAACCAACGTTATAAGAAGATTCTTTTTAGTCTTTGAATAAAATCTTGTCAAATGATCTAGCTTCAGAATGATTGACTAAGGGAAACGATGTCCTGTGTACACCATCTGGGTTCAAGGCAAATGGCAGGCATCACCTGTCATATTTGACTGGGACGTTCTGCTTTTGGTTTCAAACATGGCTTCTCAAAGCTCTGCATCTTGAGAGGAATTGCTATGAAGGTGTTAAATAGTTGAACCCTTTGCTCAATTGATTATCGCGATCAGCTACAGTATTCTTTACAGCCATTTCTCTACACCTGTACATGGCAGCCAGACTTCTATGCAGTGCATGCTTCAAATTGGTACAACTTTGTGCTACCACGTAACTCCGGGCACAGATTGCTGAGTGCACGGTAGCCAACCTGAAGGCTTGCCAAACAAACATTGTGCTTGAAATACCTGGCTGGTTACTCCTTAAATATTATTCTGCAATTAAACCACAGCCTGTGCTGTCTTTAGCAGTGTCATGTGATGACCTTGTCTGGGTTTTTCCCCCATTCCCTGCAGATGGAATGCTAAAGTAATCGCAAGCCAGTGGCTAATGAACATGATTTCTATTGTCTCTGGGTATCATATACTAGGACTGTCAAAATTGCTTATGTTCAAATATTCCCTCTAAAAAAAAAAAAGAAAAACATCTGTATTTGCGCATCATGTCTGACGCATATACGCATCTGGGGGCTTTCAATCAGCCAGGCGACGACAGCATTGTCAATAGCAAGACAAACTACGAGACATGACTACTTGTATAGGTAGTTTAAACATATTTGAGTTTAATATTATGCCATGTTCATTTGGGTGCACATTTTCAAGATGTAACCTCATGTTAATGGTGGTCAAATGATAAGCTAACCGTAGCTTTTTTTACATCATTCAACTTTCAGCAGTGACTCCTGTGACCTGTCCCTGACCCCGTCATGCAGTGTGCCGACTCAAGGCAGACAGCGGCTGCACAGATGTTTTTCCACATTTGAATATTAATTTTCACCTTTGTAAAGCCTATTCAAATTTAGAATATTCTTTGACAACCCTACCCTGTACCACTCTACTATTGTGCTTTAATAGGCAACTTGTTGCCTTTCCACTCTGTAATGGCAGGTTCTGCAGTTGTGCCAGAACATGCCTATTGATGTTGCATCCTCTGAATTTACAACTTCCAGATGGGAAGTCAGATTTCCTAGTCGGTATCCTGGGTAAGCTTTATCCAGTCCTTGTACAGTTGGAAGTGTACATGGTTTACTGAGTAAACGTGAAATCTTTCATTTGCTATTCTGCTCTAACTCACTGAGCAAAGTATTGGTAGAACTAATGGTGCTCTCCCAGTACCCAGCTCCTCATCCAGCTTTCAAATTTCTATCCAGCAGTTTTTGCTCATAAGTGGTCCAGGAAAGATGTTGGAGCAACTCTAAGCGAGAGGAAGTGTTGCTGATGCCATTTAAGAAAAATAAAGTTGATTTGAAGACTGGTTTGTCTATGAAAATATAAAAACTATCTTTTGAATTTTAATCCTCCATAGATTCCTCAATTGGCCTGTTAGCCTTGTTTTAATGTGCTCTTTTCATGTCTTGTACACGGTTTGTTTTTATTGCTGAGTTAATATTTTACTGTTTTCTGCAAATGCTTTTATTTGTGTGGTCATTTTACAATCCTTGTATTTTGTTTCATTCCATGTTTGTCCTTTTTAATTGCTATATCAAACATTAACTTACATTTTGCTTGAAAAATGCTCTATAAAGTCACAAGCCCTGCAAATCCCTGAGATGCTCAGCGAAAGTCTTAAAGGGGACATATTATGTTAACACATTGACTCCCAAGTCACATAAAACTACGTTTTTACTGCCCATGCGTTGGCTCCCAAATGGTAAAAATACGTTTTTACGTTTTTTTTATGGATTCTGAATCTATACATTCTTAGAATCCCTCCACCTACTTCGTGGTTTTATGAACATGTAAACTGCTTTGACACAAGGACACGACGCAAATCCTCTGACCCGGATATGTAAGTATCTAAAGTGCGACAGGCTGAAAGAGTGCATGTTTCACAAAAGCCCCGATATCTCAGTTGTTGATTTTGGTGGATACCCGCCTTGGTTTAGCTAAGGATAGCTCGCTAATGGCGGCACCTAGAGACACGCAGTTTTGACCCACAAAGAGTTTAAAGTCTCAGCTTTCAAACGAGCCATAACATGTTTCAGTGGCCTTATCACATAATATGCTGTGACTGTACAAAAACGTCAAAAAATGGTTTAGAACGCTGTGATTCTACGACATAATTCCGTAAACACCGCCGGTATTCAATGTGTTAAAATAACTTTTTGTTTTTCCCACCTGTGCTTTTAGAGCATGATTTGGGTGTCTGAAGTCTATATCTTTATACCACGAGTGTTTTGGGTATATCTGGAAGAATGGACTCGCGTGTGTTTACTGCATTAAATTGCACACCAGATGCCCAGGTTTTGATGATGGGAAGCAGCATCAAAGCTGAACAATGTGAACTTTAAACCTTATAGGATGTGAAATAAAATGTGGTGAAGAGCAGGATTTCTCCACACGTCAGTCATCATGATGTGAGTGCTCAGCTGCATAGAAACATAAGAAGAAGCTCCACTTTAAGACTGTGTGATTGTAAAGATCATCGTAGATTTGTCACCTTCAGTTTCTAAAGAATTTGTTCCAAAAATCTTCCCGTGAAGTCATTTTATTGTAGGTCAGCGCCCCCTGCAGGCTGTAGAGTGAAGAGATTCCTCTATTTTACCAGAGAGTTGGCTTGAGAGGCTGATGTTGAGCCTGCACATCGACTTCCCTGATGTGATCTGCCGGTGATACCTCCCGGTGGTTTTCACAGCCACGAACAGGTCAGCCTGTGTGAGCTGCTCCACAGGCCGAGGGGGAGCGCTCCTCCGCGCTGGGCCACTCATCGCTCTCCTCTGCCGGCCCAGCCGCCTGAAATAAGTTGAGAGGTATCACCGGCAGAGACTGGAGCTGCTGCTGGACACCTGGGTCTCCAGAAACGCACCACAGGTGAGTCAGGCTGGAGACTGCAGAAGCTCTGCACTGAAAACAAATGAACCCTTAATTCATAGGGAATAGATAGATACTTTATTGATCCCAAAGGAAATTCAAGCATCCAGTAGCAAGACATAATAAAGCAATAATAATAAATCAAGTTATTTTGGTCTGGGTTTGTAATGCAATTCAACCATGAGGAGAAGGAAACATGTGGTGGTGGAATTTAAAGCAGAAGTATTCAGTTTGCCCTTCAAAAGCCTCAGTGGGTGTGGTGAAGACTCAAATCTTCTATGAAGTGAAAACAATCCTCGAGTTAAAGTATTCAATACACAGACCTCCTTTTATTGGTCATGTTTATTTTGCCAGAGCTCAGCCACATGTTGGAATCTCCATGGAAGTGTCCATGAGAGTCACCTGCAGAAAACAGAAGGGGTCAGTATTGATACAGGAGTCTCAATACTTCAGACACTAGTCCAGCTTTACCTTAGTACAACTTCTGCCCTTTAGACCCAGTCTTGGCATCAAAGTTGTCAAAAGCATCCTGGGAGTATTTGGCGTACGAACTGGAGTCACGAGCTCGTTGGTAGCCATTGCTGGACTGGACGACGTGGGATGAAGGGTATACAGCGCGCATCTCAGATGTGTCCTTAGGGACCTGGTCGGAGGTCCAGGCAGACTGTGGGAAAGAACGGTCGATCTTCAAGTTCATTAGGGCAGCAAGGAAACGAGCAAAGTCTGCGTCCTGCGCAGTAAAGCCAGCATTAGACGCAGAGGAGCCGCTGCCGTAGCCAGACCCAGAGGAGCCGCCGCTGCCGTAGCCAGAGGAGCCGCCGCTGCCGTAGCCAGAGGAGACGCCGCTGCCGTAGCCAGACCCAGAGGAGACGCCGCTGCCGTAGCCAGACCCAGAGGAGACGCCGCTGCCGTAGCCAGACCCAGAGGAGACGCCGCTGCCGTAGCCAGACGTGCTACCACCAGAGGATCCACTGTTTTGACCTGAGCCAAGAAATTAGTTGAAGCAAAGTATGACAGCATGGTTGGTCATGCTGTCAGTAGCCTCTGTATCACTGCCAATATGTTTAGTAACAAAAACAAAGCTAAACGAGTATCTGCAGTTCAAGTGGGTCATTAAACCTGAAGTCTAATATATTGGAAGATTTGGTGCTGCATGATTAATATAGTTGCAGACCCTCTTCTCTCTCATTCCTAAACAACTTCCCATGTTGGCTGCCTTTATATAAAGTGTACCTAAATGTTGATATACTTGCTTTTCTGGGGGGGATAACATGTTCCAATGCTGAAGAGCAGGACACAAAGCCAGGAAATCCTGTTTGGATTTCAAAAGAAAAGAAAGAAACTTTAGTATATAGGAGAACAAAAACCTAAACCATTAAACATGAAGACTCACCTGAAGAAAACCTTAAACAACATGTTGAACAAGACAAAACAGCAGCAACACAATTCAGATAAAACTGGTCCAAAACAGCAATCTAGTGACTGCTGTTGAGAGAAGATTTGTGCTGTAACTCATCTGAGGCTGCAGCTGACTTTATATTGGTGCTCTACCTGCTCTAATTACACTCATAAACCTCACCTGGGACCCAGTCAGATCGTGCTGCATTCAATTCAGCTCAGAAAATGAACACTTCTGACATCCCATTTAAAAAGGTTTGTTGCAACATGTGAGGAATGAACATGGGATGTTTTAAAGAAGGTTAATTCCGCTTGGTCAGATACGGTGTTAAACATCTGGACCAAAGTCCTGCAGATCACTGTGGGCCCCTAATCTCTGGCTGGGGAGTGTGAGGGGAGTGACAGAGATTTGGTCTGAAGGACTCCAGGTTATAACCTCGGTTCTAAAACGTCACAAACACGTCACAGTCATGAAATTGGGGTCCAACACATCACTTGTCCACTTCACTAGTGGGAGCTGCTAGTTGGGTTTCAAAGGGAAAAAAGTGAGCTCAGCGTGACATAAGACTGGAGTCTTAGTAAGTTAACCTGCTGAGTTCTGGAAATAACTCTAAAAATAATGTTGACTCCTTGGCAGGAATAAGGAGCTCTGCAGCTCTCTCATCCAGAGGATCTAGAAGCATGGATGCGTTTGGAACATAGCAGAGGGTGGATTCTTACTAAAGTCACGCTAACTGCCTTATGCGCCCTCTGAGATGTTTAAAGGTGCCATGGCATGAAAATAAATGGAGGTTTTTATATATTTTTAAAGGCTTTAGTGGTCCCATTATACTGTATCTGAGTTTTTTTCCCAAAAATTCTGCCTTGGTGCAGAATTACAGCCAGTCCCGAAAATGAGCTTTCCTTAGGATCCTCAGAATGAGCTGTTTAGGGTCTGCAGCTTTAAATGCAAATTAGGGGGAGAAAGGCGGGGCAAAGTGGAGGGTGGTGGAAACATTCGTTGGTGAAATGTTTGGCGCACACATACACAAATCTCTTCGGTTCTGTCGTCACTTTCCCAGAAAAAACTAAATCTGTCCACTGGCTCTTTAGAGGTTCTGATGCAGGAGCTCTAAACAGATTTTTTACATCCATATACAGCGCAATGAGCTGGCCAAAGAGCTGTGGGCGGGGAAAGGCAGTTTTGGCATAGCCATATATGGGCTCTGGGTGGAAATAACCTCGACATCATATGAGGCTCCACGTCATAAGAGGCAGCTTTCCCGATCAGGCCATCTGCATGGTCACATTACCAAAGGCGGAAAATAATTTCCATTGCATAGTTTAGGTCTATCGTCATTTTTAGCCACTGGGGGGCCGCAGGCAGGCTAGAGGAACTCATATTAATGTTAAACAACCTTAAAAAGTGAAAATTTCATGCCATGGCTCCTTTAAAGCTCAGATTAATATCTGAGCTGAGATGTAGAAACGTGAGACAACATGATGCAGAGCTGCTCTTTTATTAAGTGATATGGAGGAGATCTTAGATTTATTTCAGATGAACTTGATTAAACAGGACATAACGGAGGTTAAATGTTTAAAGCACCTTGTGTCATCATTTTGTTCATATCTGGAAGTGTTTCTCAAATTTGTCTTGACGATTTCTGTGGATTTCCATCATTCCTCCTGAAAACTTGTTGCCTTGTGAGAACAACCACAGACTCCCACAGACTCCCTGTGACACAGCAAACTTCCAACATGGGAAATGTGACATTTGAGCACTTTATAGTCTGTAGGCGACTGTTTTCTGTTCTTTGTACTGTGGAGGCTTTAGCAGCCATCAGTGAGGTGGAACTGTACTGAAAATACAATGAAGTTAAAGTTACATTTTTAACTCATTTAAAAGGGAAAATGCATCTATTTGAATCATGCTCCTTTTTAATATGGGTCTAAGTTTCTGAGAAATTCTTTTTTACTGTAAAATGTTGACTGTCACACCTGAACTTCATATTTATTTATGAAAATGAGAATATTTACATGCCCAGATTGTTTTATTCTGAAAACTAACATTTGTTACAGTAGTTCACATCATCTGTCCTCAGAATTACTTTCATAAAATCCAACAAAGACCAGACTTTATCATGTTTATATTTAAATTGCAACCTGCAGGTTTACAATGTGAGTGACTTAAAGTGTGGAAACAAGTCCACAGAAGTTTTTCTTTTAATTATTAGTCAATATATGTCGACTATCTGCAAGCAGTCCCCCACAGGCAGTGTGCTTGCTGCAGGGACGACCAGGTAAGACATCTGATTCTCACATATAGATGGAACATTTGATGTTGCATAATGCCCAGTATTAATCAGACATGTTTGTTCATGTTCCAGACAGGATAGTGAATGCTTTTGTGCACAGTCCACTGTGTGGTTGTACAGCTCACGACTTAACTGAATATATTCCAACACCTGGCTCGCCTTCTTGCTTCCAATTGTAGAACAAAATAGATGTTTGATCTGTAAAATCTGATGTAATGGACAGAATCAATGAGAGTTGTTGGATTTATTAATTTATTTAACACATTTATTCTAACCCTCCCTGGGTACTGGGGAGGATTGGTCCCTCCATCAGACCTGATTTTCAGTCCACTTCTTGTGCCATTTTTCATAGCTTAGCCTTTTCTCCCTGTTTCCCCTCCTTAAGAACGGCTTCTTGACAGCCACCCTTCCATGGAGCCCATTTCTGATGAGGCTTCATTGAACAGCTGAAGGTACAGATGCATCTCTCAGGGAATTACCTGGTTTCTGCAAAAATGCCATTTCATGCATGTCAAACTGTTATTTTATAGATACAAAGAAATGGGAACAGATAATAATAATAATAAATTTATTTGTATAGCACCGTTCAGAAAATAAAATTCACAAAGTGCTTCACAATACGATGCAAGTCAACATTTCATATACACACACATAAGAAAACACAGTAATAGCAGAAAAGCATGAGGCTACAGAGCAGATGGGCACTTTAAGAACGGATAAAAGCTATTTTAAATAGGTGGGTCTTCAGATTCTTTTTGAAAATGTCTAAAGAAGTTGCAGACCGTAGACATAGGGGAAGAGAGTTCCAAAGAGTTGGAGCCAATACCTCAAAGGCACGATCACCCTTTGTCTTTAGACCAGAGCGGGGGACAGTCAATAAGCTCTGGTCTGAGGACCTAAGAGACCTGGTTGTGTAATAGGGGTGGATCAGGTCACAGATGTAACCAGGTGCCTGATGATTAAAGGCTTTGTATGTGATAAGAATTTTAAACTGAATCCTGAACCTTATAGGCAGCCAGATGAGAAATTCTTCCCATCCCTGAATTTTAGCTTGAGCAGCTACTGATGATGCAGCCCTTTTGGCCACTTGGTACCCGCTTCAGGTCAACCTCCTGAACAACCCAACACAAAAGGCCTTTTTCTACAGTTTGAATTTTTCCCTACATGCTAATATTCACAAGCAGGTCCTATGCTACTGTCCTGATAGGCAATGATGACCTTCTGGCCACACCTCTGCAATTGAGGCTGAGAGGCTCCTTTCAGTTTCCATGACCCAACCTCAATGGTAATGTACATTTAATAAAAATACTCAGCTTTGTGTTTAAGATGACATGAACAGGCTCCTCCACTAGATGTTTGCCCCCACCACCTGATCCAACTTACTTCCAGGTAGTGAGTAAGTGACAACATTGAGCCTATAAATTTTGTTTCCAAGCCACTTCACTAAAAGTAGCTGCCACATCTTTTGATTTGTGTAGCACAAGCTTCATTACAAGTATTCAGAGTACAAGACCTTTGCAACCGCAGACGATGTTATGAAGCCATCCTCGGTCATGGACTTGCAGAAACTACTGTCCAGGTTTCACATGGCCCCAGCATCTGATGGGTCTGCCCTTACCCAGAGCTGTAGGGTGAGGACTGCTACAGAGTGGAAAGGTTTCCCCCTCAGCACAATATGCAGCAGTGGAATCTTCTGATAGAGCTCAAGGCCACACCTTTACCCACTGCCGTCAGAGAGCTGCAGTTGGCTTTTCAGCCATTTTTAGTTGGGAATGCATTCCAAGCTGAAGCCGTCAAGACCTTCACAAGCTCACCTTTGATCAGATACTGTCCTTAAGTTAATGCCAATACCTTATTTATAGGATTAAGTCATGTCAACCTGTCAGGCCCTCAACCATCCCCTCCAACCCACAACTGGATGACCCAGAGACAGCTAGGAGCCATTTGATGGAGCAACAAGGTATTCAAGTTAAAGCCATTTATTCAAGCGGTAGCAGCAGCGATGCCTCTAGAATATGCAGATCTGCAAGACAAAGAAAGTCAGTCACCTACCAGCAGCTACAGAGAGCACACATGCAGAGTAAAATGAGCCTCACCAGAAAGATCCTCAGAAGCCGCTCTGAACTTGAACCTTGTGCTGAGATGTTTTGCCGTGGTCTGGCTCAGATTCTGTTGGGGTGTAGCGGAACTGGCTGAACAGCACACGCTTCTTGTTGTAGCGGGACCGAGATTTGTAAGCGTAGACTTGATCCTCGTCGGCCACAGGAGTGAAGACTGGCTCGTCCTCGCCGCTGGTGTCAGATGAAAGGCTCCAGCTCCCATCTTCAAACTGGTAATTGCTGCCAGGAGCTCCAGACTGACCTCCCTGAGCACCATGCTGCTGTGCTGCAGAACCACTGGTTCCAGTTTGTTTCTGATATCTTGGCTTAGATAGATCTTGTCCATAAACTGAATACATGGGTGAGGAAACAGAGAATTAAGATCAGCCTTCCATTTACACCCCGAGTCAATTTAAACTGTTTTTAGTTGCTGAGCTTTGATTGGGATCAGCTTACCGCTTTGTGCAGGAATGCAGGCGATGCTTCCAATCAGCACACAAGAAATCCACAAAACCCTGCAGAAACAGGGACATCTCATATGAAGTTCTGAGTACATTTAGAGACCAGTGGGGTCCAACCACCACCTCCCCTTAACATGCCCAGTCCTGTTGAGCTTAACTGCATATTCATAGTGTAATGCTGCGACCAAATGAGGTTCTGCTTGCCTCAGACATTTAAGGCAGCAGAGGTTCAGTGCCACCACTTAGAAGCACTGGGATAGACTAGAAGTTACTCACCTCATTCTGCTGCAATATAATTAAAGCTTGCCTGGGACCTGCTCCTGCCAAACTGCACTAACACAAAGTTCAGAGCCCTGTGACACTAACCTGAAGCTGCAGGAGCTGCTTTCATATGATCCTCAGTGCAGAGGGAACTGATTGCTCAGCGGTAACAGCTGCTGCTGAAAGGTGCAAGGCTGCAGTTAACTGGCAACAATGGACTCACATGTGGAGCATCTCAGTGATATGTCAATAAATAGATAATAATCAGGAACTCTTGTGAGTATTATGTATTTTATTTACATGTATAAATATTAAATTATAAATATAAATGATCAAATATTCTGAACTGCTGATATACGTGATAATAATAACAATAACAATGGAAGTCGCTCTCAACACGTGAAATGCCTCTCATAGTTCATTATTAGTAGGCTAATTGATGAATAAACATCCTGCTGCTGAATATGTGTTTAAAAATAAATAAATCAGAAGGAAACCTGCAGAAGAAAGTCTTCTAACAGCTGTCTCTCTGTGTTTATTGGCATACAGCATGGTTAGTGAGATCCAGATCCATGTGGGCACTCAGGACGGATTTAAATAGAGACTCTGAATGGACGGTAAACCCGCACTGAAGGCCCAGTGAGCCAAAGCACGGCCGCCACTGAAAAATACATTTGAAACTTGTCAATATGTTAACTTTGCGTGTTACCTCTATAACTGGTGTTATATGTAAAACAGAGCACATGGTCAATTGGCTTTTTAAAAATGTTTATTTTAAAGAAAACGATCAAAACAAGAGTTTTTCTGGAAGAGATTTAAATAAGTTCTGAATATGCACAGAAGAGAGGTTACATTTGAGTCTATTTTCTTTGTATGTAATGTACATAGATAATCCATGAGCCTAGTCAAGCGGTGAAGTTGTAAAGCAATGAGATGAAAAAAGTGATCAGAGCTTCATCCTCTGTGGCTGGTTGACTGTTAGAGCTTCCAGCTGCCTCTAACTCCCACACCTCAAAAAACAAATGTCCCTCACAGGGTAGACATCTCAGGTGATGTTCTGACTGGGATGGTTTATATAATCAATATGTAGAAGTGTTTGTGTCCTACACTGTGTACCTGGAAAATACAATTATTGATCCATCACCTATTAACACTCTCATGCACTCTCCTTCACAGTGACGGTGCTGCTGTCAACACAACTCATGATTAACTTCCGTCACAGAAATGGATGTTAATGACATGATCTTTATCCAAAAGGACAATTCTTTCCAATTCTTAAAAAAATACAGTTATATTTACTTCTGCGCCCTGCATTTCTTTTGTTGAAACATCTGACGATCACCCTGTGACACACACACACACACACACAGACACGAGGAAGTTAACCAGCTTGGGCTGCTGCTGATTGGTTGGCAGACACCTCTGTTTCTATTGGCTCTCAGTCTCCATGTTGCTGATCCTGGACCTGCTGAGATGTCCCAGGCCATTGTTGGCTTTGATCCTCATACATTTCACTTTGTCCTGAGAAAGGACAAGTTCCAAAAAGTCAAACAGGGACTGCTTTTGCATTTGACGTAGTCAAACTGCATGCACCTGGAGAAGCCAAAAGGTTTACAGCACCTGGTATTCCCAGGCAGTCTCCCATCCAAGTATTAACCAGGCCCGACTCTGCTCAGCTTCTGAGAAATATTCAAAGTTTGCTTTGTTAGAAGATCCAGAGAGCAAAGATATCAGAATATTTGATGTAGCTATACGCACTATAATTAACAGGAATGTTTCACTATGACACTGGGACCTTACTGCAGCATTTTTCAGAGTGTGGTTGAAGATGTGAGGACCTACAGACTCAGTTGGACCATCTCTGAATTCTTCAGACTTTAATTGGAGTTTGGGTTGAAAAACTGCTGGAACTGGGATGGAGAGCCATCTGTCCTTGTTCACAAACTGCTGCAAAGTCTGTTGATCAGTTCACAGTCATCGTCTTAATAATAATCTCGCAGTGCAGAGTCTCTGTATGTTTCAGATTCCTTCCAGGTCACCCAGATAAAGGAAGAAATAAAGTCAGAGTTTCAGCTTGTGCTGCCTCTCAGGTGGAGTTTAGGTGTGAGGACAGAGCACAAAGAGGCTTGAAGTCAGAGAGCTTCTCAGTTTGGGACAGGAGGAGGAGATGCTGGTGAACATGGAGGATGAAGAAGCATCTCTGAGCTCCCGCTGAAATCAATTCCCTCGCTGAGCTGATCGATCAGCAAGTCTGTGAAGTCAGAGAAAACCTCAGAAGGAAACAAAGGAAGTGCTATGCTAAAATACCATCAGTTAAAGTTCTGTTTCAAATGATCCTCCTGCAGTCAGAAGCAGGATTATTCATATTCAGATCAACACCAAAATGTGAAAAATCAGAGGTCTTTCCACTCATTCGCATATTTTAATATAATCTGAGATATTCTGATTAGGGCTGTGACTCGATTAAAATTTTTAATCGAGTTAACTACAGGCTTTGAAATTAATTAATCGAAATTAATCGCATTTTAATCGCATATACTTTATCCTTTAGAAAATTAACATTTTCAACAATATTTCAACAAACACAGAACATATCCCTATTTGAAATCTGAATGTAGCATGCATGAAAACACAGTATATAGAATCTTGGATGTTAAGCTGCGTTGGGCCCCCATTAGCTTCCACGCTAGCTGCTACATGTTTAGCGTTGAGGTGATATTTGAGGCTTGATACGCTGCGGTGATACGCAAATTCCTTGTTGCATAATCTGCAACGCTTCCATCCGTCTGTATTTAAAAAAAAAATTAAATTAAAAAAATAATAATTATAGTGTGCAATTAAAATGCGTTATTTTTTTTAACGCGCTAATATGTGTATAGTTAATTAATCAAAATTAACGCGCTAAAGTCCCAGCCCTAATTCTGATATATAACAGCACTGCTCAGAGCACTAAAAACTGTCAAAATCATCTAAAATTATTAACAATAATTAAACTCCACCAGTCTGGTCGCTTGTTTCTCTCTTCTGATTTTGCTGAAGACGGACACAGGATTTAGAGGATGTTTAAGGAATGTTTGAATCTAATCATTCCTTTTGTTTAAACATATGAATTTGAGCAAAACTGAGAAACTTATAAAATGAATACAAAGTATGTAGTTGTGGTTAGGTATGATCACTGATGAGCTGAAAGAAGAAGACAGGAAACTGTGGGAATTTGGTCAAATAGTTAAGTGTCCTTTACTTTCCCTTAAATATGTTTGGGCATGTGGAAACACATGGCACCCCATTAAACTCATTGGTAAGTGTCCTCTGGAGCAGCTTCTTTGAATGAGTCTGTGAAGCTGCAGTGAGTGATGGTCATTGGTCGTGTTGTCCAGGTGGAGGCGCTGCAGGAGCAAGAAACAGCTGTGCTTTGTAAGGGAAAGAGAAGCCAGAGAAGCAGCGAGGAAGCTGCTAAAAGATGCCAAAGCGTGTTGTTGTAGCGCGCGTGCAGTGTGTTGTGTGTGTGGAAGAGCAGAAAGAGTGTAAAAAGACTGAGTCCCGCTGTATTACTCAGGCTGCACTACAGCATCTATTCACAGGTGCGATCCCACTACTGAGCAGCACGGGGGCTTTGCCCTGCTCCGTTTCCCACCTGGGCCGTTGCCCCCTTCCTTAGACAACCTGGTGTTCCTGGGCTAACCCAGGCGCACCATATTGATACCCAACTTAGTGCGGACACCCGATGGACATAGTCCTCTGCAGCTCAGAACTCCTGAGTTCAAGCGATCCACCAGCCTCAGCCTCCCGGTAGCTTGGATTACAGGCGCGCGCCCCCGCTCCCGGCGACAGGTGCTCTCATTCAAGCAGGTTTTGGGCTTTTTGATCCTGACGTCATCAGCGAGCTAATTTGCTGTCGAGGAACGAAATAAAGCATCTTTTAAACGTTAAAGGCTGATCAGTGATGAAACATTTTGACAAAATGTGACTGACTGGTTAAAGGTAGGGTAGGAGATCCTGGATTTTGAGTCCAGCGAAGCTGCTTTTTGAAAATGCACAGGTCAAAAGTCCCAACCCCTTTCTTCAGACTTCCACCCGAACCCACGCCTCTAGAGTACATGAACGCGCAATGCTTGTTCATGAGCGTTCACACGTTGCCGTATTTAGTATTTAGTATATGCTAACTATATGTTTAATAATGCTAGGTGCTAGCCAAGCCGGCTCTAGTTTAGCTTCCTGCCAAGCTTCTGGACGCGTAATTCGTTCACGGAGCAGGGTACGCGCACAGGGGGAAGGAGGGGGAGGGGGAGGGAGGAGCAGATTGCAGTTTGATAGACGCATCAGAATCCAATCATCGTTAACAGTCCGTTCAGTATGATTGGATAGTGTTTTTCCTGGATTTTTCGTTCTAGAGGCCACTAAAACTTTTCATTCTTGTGTCAAAACTTTTAATTAATTGGTTGCAATGGGGGTGTGAAGAGTATTTCAAGCAATATGTAAAAAAATGCTCCAGAAAAAGAAGCCCTACCCCACCTTTAAGTTTGACGTTTGATATTGATTAAACATTTTTCTTTGGTGCTCCGTAAAACCTCAATTTCTGATCAACTTCAGAGGAGTTTCTCATTTCTGCTTCTTTAACACTGACAGATCAGCTCACCAAACTCCTCCCGTCGATGCTTTCCACTTCCGTTCTGGCGGGCTCCGGTTTGTTTTGCTAGCTAGCTCCGATATCGATGCAGTGAGAAAAAGGATGGAAAACCTTAAGAGGAAAAGTGGTTCGGGAACGACGTGCAGTAGTTGGCTGCACTTGAACGAGTGGTTAGATAGAGAGTGCTTTGACAAATGTCCGCATACATGTGGAAAGAGCAATCCAGAGACTGAAGATCTTTAAGATTTTATCCCAGACTGTTCCCATCATGGCACGTAAACTGGACAACATCTTGACCATCTGTGCTGGCCAAGTTAACCTGAGAAGTGATGATCACTTCTCACTGATCAGAATGCCTCATGAGGTTTAGAATCTTGCCTGTGTCCCTGTTAGTATATGTTTAACAGTTAATATTGTAAATTATTATTATAGTGATGTAATTGTGTGGGGTCGTTTTGTATTTCACTTTTTAATATCTGTTAGGATTAAATACATGATCTTTCTAGTTGAAGCCATTTGTTTCATTTCCTAAAAACAATTAATTAATCCAGTGTTATTCAATTCAATTCAATTAAATTCAAAAATACTTTATTTATCCCAGAGGGAAATTAAATGTTGATGTAGCTCAATTAAAGCAAAGAGTTATTATAGATGCTGATGGCTGTGGGCAGGAAAGATTTCCTGTAGCGGTCCGTTTTGCATCCAAACTGAAGAAGCCTTTGACTGAAGAGACTCTGTTTTCCGATAACAGTCTCATGGAGAGGATGTTCAGGGTTGTCCATAATTCTCTTGATTTTATGCAAAATCCTTCTTTGCATTATTGTCTCCAGAGGTTCCACAGCCGTCCCCAGAACAGAACCAGCCTTCTTTATCAGGTTGTTGAGTCTTTTTAGGTTCCTGGTTCTGATGCTGCTGCCCCAACAGATGACGCAAGAGGAAATGACGCTCTCAACAACAGACTTGTAGAAGATCTGCAACATCTTGTTGCAAACCTTGAAGGACCTTAGCTTCCTCAAGAAGTACAGTCTGCTCTGTCCTTTCTTGTAGATGGCTTCACTGTTGTGTCTCCAGTCCAATCTGTTGTCCACATGAACACCAAGGTATTTATATTCCTCAACCACCTCCACTTCTTCTCCCATGATGGAAACAGGGTTTGATCTGACCCTGTTTCTCCTGAAATCTACAATCATCTCCTTTGTTTTGTTAACATTCAAGATGAGATGATTGTTCCCACACCATGCCACAAAGCGGTCTACCAGCTCTTTGTACTCAGCTTCTTGTCCATCTCTGATACACCCGACTACTGCAGAGTCATCTGAATATTTCTGTAGATGACAGGAGTCTGACTTGTACTGGAAGTCTGAAGTGTACAGAGTGAAAAGGAATGGTGAGAGTACAGTCCCCTGTGGTGCTCCTGTGCTGCTGATCACCTGGTTAGACACACAATTCTTCAGTCTGACAAACTGTGTAATGTAAAGTATGAGTTTACTATGAATGAACTGTGTTAAAAGAAATTGTAGCACTCTAAGGAAGATAGGGCACTCATGATCGTAGTTCAGTGCAATAATGAAATGAAATTACATCAACCTTTATTTTCAATTTTGTACAACAATATATTCCACATTATATTACATTATGTAAACAACAGACATCTGTTGGCACCCTTGGGCACCTATATAGGGCATTTTACTTTGGTTTTAAAATGCTGAGATTTTACTGCAGAGCTGTAACCTTCCCTCAACAAAATCATCAACGATTTTCGGGAGCATGTGGGAAAAGTAAAATGTACGCAGCCTTGTGATATGCTCCTGAACAAAGCCTTGGTCGTAGGGTACTTCTATTTCTAGGTGCTCAGTTTTGTTTGTTATGTTGGGCCACGTCGTCACGTTATCCTCCCAGTCCTGCACCGAATTCGGGTGGGGGATAGTAACTCCATCTCCATTTTTGTAACTTGGCTGCGCCGAGAATGACAAACCGGATGGACCGATGTGAGACCGGCTCAGTGAGGAGGTGCGTTTGTACAGACAGCTGTACGAAACTGCAGTGAAACAGCACAGGGAGCACGTAAACTCCCAAAACTGGTGGACAGAGATTGGCAGAACTTTGGGGAAAGAGGGAGAGTTCTGTAAGAATGTGTGGAAGAAGCTACGGGGCAGATACGTGAAGGCAAAGAAGAGGGCAGAGACTCGGAGTGTTGATGCCTGGGGCTTCAGACCTTCACCTTTTAACTGAATTAAAACATTAAAATGATCCGAATACTGCAGCAGCATAATTAATGTCAGTGTTCCTGCTCTTCATTGTTTTCTTCTCCACTTTCGTGGTTGTAGAGTAGCGGTAACCTTCACGTACCAGCGCCACCTCTGTGACGGAGAAAATTGCAACTACTGGCGCATCGACTTGCACCACTATATATAGCCGGCACGAACTCGTGACGTCATCAACACCGCTCGCGTGAGCAGACGCAGCAACCATGCTAGAGCCTTAAAGTTGCCTATAGAGTAATACAGAGTTGCGACACGCTTTGATGTCGCCGCAAGGGCTGTCAGGTGGTCCATGTGAGCCTCCGTAGTTCCAAACGTCACAGCGCTGTCAGTCAGCTTGAACGGGTCTAAGCGGGACGGAGCACAAAAACTACAACTTTAACTTTTACCATGCAATTTTCGGTAAATATTGACCAATAATATGCATTGATCACTTCACTGAGGATGTGTTTTATCAACCTTTTTCTTTTTTGGAGCGGCAGAGACACATTTATCAGCGTTTTAAATGGTAGAGGGTGCCCCTACCTCGTCCTCCTTCATACTGAATCATGCCAGTGGTCCAGCTTACCTTCAGATCTACATCCTCCAACAGAGCATGATGTCACTGTCTGTTCCTCCTGTTGTCCCAAACACTCCATCTGTAGAAGATGTCCTTCAGTCTGTCTGTTCTCTCTGGTGTCAGATGGACAATGAGCTGAATGGCAAAGCTGGGCTGAATAAATTATTTTAAAGAAGCTTTAAATGACTTGGAGGGAAATATGTGGCTGTAGATGCTTTGACTGATGAGCCGGGATCAATTCTTCTTTTCTGTAGAAGACCTAATTATTCTGTATATCTCATGTGAACTGAATACATGTGAAACAAACATCTGTAACCCTGTTTATTGGGCTTCAAGCAAGAAAACTATTGTAAAATATGAATTAATTGATTAAAATATGAATTTGATCACTTTTTTCTGGTTAAAACCAAAGTAAATTACAAAATAAATGTGTCAGTTGTGCAAAAAAAAACAAACAAACAAAAAAAAAAACAGATCTAAACCAAACATTTCATTATAAAATGTCATCACGGAAAATTTAAAACAAGCCTTAATAAAGAAGTTCTTTTACTGCTACTTATACTGTTGGGTAGATTAATCTGCAGCACTGAACTGTATTTGATTAAATTTAAGGGTTTGGACATTGTAGAAAAGTTCTGAAGTCCTAATGAAGGTTGATCCATGGCAGCAGCGACCACCACATCTGCTGACCTCCCTGACAACAACAGAGAAATTCCTACATTCAGTTTGATGAACTTGATGAAGCGTCCCCAGCTTCTCAGGCCAGTGGGGTTTGTGTCCATGTTCTGGGTCGCAGTTGGGTGACCAATAAGCCACTAACTAAAGATCGACTGACTTTTACAGCATCTTTCAGGAAGTTTTCTGTGTTCAGAGCTTCTAACTAAGGTCATTCATCTGGACCAGCTTGGCTTTATGACTTCACTGCAGTAACTCACCCAAGTAAGAAGCTAAAGCTGAAGTGGCCTTGCTTGGCTGTTAATCCCACTTTGTGATACATCCGGCTCAGATCAGCAGAACTCTCATGAAGGCATGATGGAATGAATAAAGTGGGCTGCTTCAGTGCATGGAACACAGGAGAACTCCTCACTCCTCCTGCTGTAGCTACAGAAAAAGCAGCAATTCGACATGAACAGTGACTTCCTGCATGATCTGAGCTCTTTAACCTCTCTGCTCTGTGTTGTTTCCTCTCCTGCAGAACACAGAACCATCACAGCTGAACCTGGACAGGATGGGATTCTGCCATGTCGGGTTCCACATTTCAGCATCTCTCAGGAGGTCACACACTGCTTTAGAACGGATCCAGACATATTCTTTGTGTCCGGATATGAAACTTCTGCTCCATGAGAGCCATTAAAGCATCATCCAGGTTTAAAGAAGCGGGTGGATCTGCAGGACAGACAGATGAAGGATGGAGACCTGTCGCTGATTCTGAGAAATGTGACGACTGATGACAGAGGAACATATGAGTGTCCAGTCGTCCAGGAAGGAAGAAACCAGGAGAGTGGAGACGTTGGGCCTCATGCAACAACCGCTCCTACGCACACATTTGTTCTTAACTCGTGCGTACCAGGTATTTAAGAGAATGTGCGCATTCACTAATCTTTTGGTATTTTACGTTTTCTTTCAGGTACGAACAGAATTTACGAGTGATCCAGATCTGTCGCAGGAGTTTCCTAAAGTAGTCCGCTGTTATTCCAATCAAGTTTGCTTGACTAATGGAGTTTATATTTAATTACTTTGAAGATATCATAAATAAATATATACATGATACCCCATAGTGATGCTGACATGATTCTGTTGGACTTAAATGATGCACTAACTGAAGGTTAATCTGACTGATGAAAGTATCTTGGAAGACAAAGACGGAACAGGATGAGACCAAGAGGCTTCAGTTGAAGATGGTGTCATAAGTCTCCCACTAAGAATCTCTGGGGAAAACAGTGAGAACAATAAATATGTAGTTCCACCATCCTGTCCTCACACCACACTGCTAAGATCCACATAAATGCCAGTCTGCTGTAGTTCCCCTACAATCCAGCAGAGGGTGCTGTGACTAAGAGGAGCTGAATAAGTGGAATCTGTGAGGTGCAGTTTTATCTAAGAAGCAGATGATGTTCTGGTAGAAGAGACATTTCCATCTTACTAACATGGCTGCGGGTGATAAAGTCAGAGGGTGGGACATGGTGGAAGATGGTTGTTCTGGGAACTACCAAGAAGCTGAAGATGTAAAATTCTACTTTTATGGAGGAGACTAAGAATGACAAAGAGTTGTGTTCCTGAAACTGAGTTTTCAGTGACTCAAACCTGATCCCACTCACTGGTGATTGATGGAAATTATCAACATGACCATCTAACCCAACTCCAGCAGAGTCTGGGTCCTCTATGACAGTGGTTCTCAAATGGGGGTGCGTGTACCCCTTGGGGTACTTGGAGGCACTCCAGGGGATACTTGAGATTTTGAAAAATATATTTATAAAATAGCATCAATTCAAAAGTCATTATAAATATCAATTAATATAAGTTCATGTATGTTCAGGTATGTTTACAAACACAGCTGGCAGCGGGGCAGGTACCCAAATGGCGGCGTTCTACTGGCTACTAGAACGTGCTACGTAACAGTGACGCGACTGATAACCATGAATCGCGGCATTTGCCTTTTACATGATAGACGAAATAAATCACTGTCGCCTTGACAACACAAACAATGGAGTCCTGGTTAAAGTGCTGCTGAGAACACAGAGGGACAGGTGACAAAGAAGGTAAAGGAACACAGGCTCCCCCAAATTTTTTTTATATATTTTCATTTGCAAACAGTTGAGGAGAATGCAGTTTATTTGCAGTTGCAAAGTTTAATAAAACAGATAGTGTTGACACAGTGTTCTACGTCTTTTTTTTCAACAAAAAATGCTTTGCGCTGGTTAGCGGGTACTTGGCTGAAAAAATATTTTACAAGTGGTACATCACTGAAAAAAGGTTGAGAATCCCTGCTCTATGACATGAGAGCTAACAGCATCACAGTGTGAACAAAAAGCAATCAGCCAATCAGCTCAGAGAAGAATCTACTCAATATTTAAACATGTGGGCTGAAAAACACTGTCGGGAACAACTCTGAGACACCTTCTGATTCACATGAGAAGACATTTTAGTTGTTATTTTATTTCATTCAACAAAAACAAAACAATTCAAACATCTCCAGCTTCAGAGTTTTTTTCTGTTCATTTACAGCCACTGAATAAAACTCGCTTTCACTTTAATCTTCTTTGTTATTGTTTTTTAATCGGCTCCGGATGGATGAATTGGACTACTATTGAATGAATTGGATTATGATAACAATGAATTGGCGCTTTATAGATAAAATGAAGTGAACTGAATTATTCTGAGGAGCAGTTTATGTCGGTGAGCCACAGCTAAAGCGGAACAAGTCAAATATTCTCTCTGCCTTCTGCTTCTGCACAAGAGAAACAACAAAGAAAGCAGAGCGCTGCTGAGATAACAGCAGCTGAGTCCAGAAGTCATTAATACAACATGAATAACAGGAAAGTCTCTGAGGACATTAAACAGCTTTGGCTTGTTGTCAGATTCTGATCAATTCCTGAATTATTAAATATAAATTTCCCTGCCCTAAGAAACAGAGCCCTGAAGGAAAGATATGTGAACACAGGAAGAAGAATGCAGTCATCTCTCATTTCATATCAGCTGCAGGAAGCTTGTTTCTGTCATGAAGTCACTGAGGATGATTTATTCATTGTGTGAAGCTTCTGTTCCTCAAGCTAAAAAAAAAACATTTTTTAAAGACTTTAAAAAAAAAAAAATTTATTATTTTTTTCATGTTTTTCAGGCTTGTTGCTCCATCAGTGTTAAAACAAGAATAAGTGTTTCATGTAAAATCTACTGATCATTGTATGGTCTTTATGCTGAGTTGTAAATAAACAGTTGGAATCATAATTCACTGTATCCTGTATATATTTGTTGGGAGAGACTTTAGTCAAGTTTAGATTACAGCAGATTATCAGAAAATATGCAGCTGAACTCAACACAAACAGCTCTGATGGCTGCAGAAGATGCAGTTTGAGCAAAGGAGATTTATTTCAGTTCTATACCAATTTATTTATGCTTTACATGCAGGTTTTATCATAATAACTCAGTGACGGCTCCTGGCAGATTTCTCAGGGGGGCAATAGTAGCGATGATGACTAAAGTGACCCGTTCAATGAGTAAATTAATAAGTAACAAGTCAGCTGTCACTATTAGTTTTCTTTCAGGTCAACTCACATCACCAACACCACATATCAGGCTCATCCAGCTGCGCTGCTATGCTAATGTTTCCCAGCACAGCTAGCTTGACGCAGCTTTGCCTATGAACTCTTGAACAAAGCTGCTCACAAAGAGTAGCTCAGGATGATGGGACGCTGCCTGGTGTTGGACTCATCAATAGCCCCTTTCACACTGAGGAATAACCCGCGTTTAATTCGCGAATTTAGCGTGTCCACTGTTCCTTTCACACTGACGACCTGAGTTGGCGTGTCAACTCGACTCGCCTTTCGACCCGCGTCGAACCCTAGTCTTTTTGCCGAGCCGAGTTTGGTGTGAAAGCAATTGACGCGGGTCGGACGTGGGCGTGGCGTGACGTGAGGAGTTTAAAAGACAGAATGGACAGCTGATTCAGAACAACAGCGACAGATGAGGACAAGTTTCACTCTGTTTTACATCAAGTTCAAGACATTTTTGAAGATGGCCAACTGGGGAGACAAAGAGGTCCGCGAGCTCCTCATTCTCCGAGCAGAGGACGTTATTTACTGCCTCGCCATGTTTTGCCACATATACACAACATGACGGGGTTCATTCGGGGGAGGTGACTTCACTGATGACCGTCTGCATACAGGAAGACAGTCCTGCGTAACATTCAGTCGCTACAGCGACTGTCTTGCATTTCTGGTGGCTACTTCCTGTTCAGCCAGGACCGTAGCGCCAGTCGCTAACACACAAAAGTCACCGCTGATCACATCTTTAGGCCAAAGTGGGATTCTGCTGGATGAAATCATATCTCTCACACAGGAAACAGGCAGTTCAAATTGGTGATTTGCCATCTTCATACCTCAATTCTTCGGCTGGAGTACCACAGGGCTCAATATTGGGTCCTGTTTTATTCAGCCTAAATGTCCATAACTTACCAAATGTCTGTAGAAATATAAAGATGCAACCATATGCTGAAGACACTGCATTATAATGTCATGCCAGTTCAATTCAAGAACCTGCTGGAATTCTCTCAGGAGCCACGGTGCCAGTGTCCCATTGGCTCAAAAACTTTTGTTTACATTTGAATAAAAAAATAAACAGTCTGTATGTTTTACTCCCGGCAGCCAGCAGAGGGACAGCAACCATCAGTCATGGTGGACGCAGAGACACTTGATGTGGTTCAACACTTTAAGTACCTCGGGCTAATCTTTGATTCTAATCTCAATTTTAAGCAACACGTTAAAAAAGTCACAAATACAATTAAATCAAATTTCAAACATGCGAGACCCTTCCTGACCATGGAGTCAGCGAAGACTTCTATGCATGCAGTGATACTTCCTCGTATTTCCTGCTGTTATACAACATGGTCACATACATCAGTGCAAAATCTTGGACTTTGATAGCCATCAGCTGTTTTTGGATGTCTGTCTCATCTTTCAGGTTTCCAAAGGATTAGCCCCTCCCCTATTACAGGATTTCATAAAGACAGAATCCTCTAGAGTAAACACCAGAGCACTAGAGGAGACTGATGTGCAATGATGCAGGACTAAGTTTGGCCAAATGGTGGAGTCCATCAGAGGAACAGTGCTGGAACACACTGCCAACTCGTGTTAGAAACTGGGACAATTCCACCACCTTTAAAAAGACCCTTAAACAGTGGTTGAAAACAGCCAGAGGTGCTCTCATGGGTCACCTCTCTGTCTTTTCTCTTTTGTGTATGGACTCTTAACTTTGATGTGAATCTTTCTTAATATTTTCTGTTTGTTTGTCTTTAGTTTTTTTGTCATGGTGTATTGTCTGTATGTTTTTATGATACCTGCCTGACGACAACGGATGAAATTTAGCAACTGTGCTAACTCCGGCATATTTACATAGATGCTTTGCTGATATGTTGATTAATGTGCAGTGTCCTAACCAAATAAATAAGAAATAAAATAAAAACGTCCTCCACACTGACCTGTGGCCCAGAGGATGAGCGGGCTCGTTTCCTGGTGGAGGGGTACTGCTCCTGGTTCAGTTCCCGGTTCAGTTCCCGGTTCAGTTCCCGGTTCAGCTCCTGGTTCTGCTCCTGGATCAGTTCTTGCTTCTGCTCCTGCTTCTGCTCCTGTTTCAGCTCCTGCTTCAGCTCCTGCTTCAGCTCCTGCTTCAGTTCCTGGTTCTGCTCCTGCTTCTGCTCCTGCTTCTGCTCCTGCTTTTGCTCCTGCTCCTGGTTCTGCTCCTGCTTCAGTTCCAGCTCCTGCTTCAGCTCCAGCTCCTGCTTCTGCTTCAGCTCCAGCTCCAGCTCCTGCTTCAGCTCCAGCTCCTGCTTCTGCTTCAGCTCCTGTTTCTGCTCCAGCTACAGCTCTTGGTTCAGTTCCCGGTTCAGCTCCTGCTCCAGCTCCAGCTCCTGCTTCTGCTCCTGCTTCTGCTTCTGCTTCTGCTTCTGCTCCTGCTTCTGCTCCTGCTCCTGCTTCTGCTTCAGCTTCAGCTCCTGGTTCAGTTCCCGGTTCAGCTCCCGGTTCTGCTCCCGCTTCTGCGCCCGCTTCAGCTCCTGCTTCTGCTCCTGCTTCTGCTCCTGCTCCTGCTTCTGCTTCAGCTCCTGGTTCAGTTCCCGGTTCAGCTCCCGGTTCTGCTCCCGCTTCTGCGCCCGCTTCAGCTCCTGCTTCAGCTCCTGCTTCTGCTCCTGCTTCTGCTCCTGCTTCAGCTCCTGCTTCTGCTCCTGCTTCTGCTCCTGCTTCAGCTCCTGCTTCAGCTCCTGCTTCTGCTCCTGCTTCTGCTCCTGCTTCAGCTCCTGCTTCAGCTCCTGCTTCTGCTTCTGCTTCAGCTCCTGGTACAGCCCCTGGTTCTGCTCCTGCTTCAGCTCCTGCTTCAGCTCCTGCTTCTGCTCCTGCTTCAGCTCCTGCTTCTGCTTCTGCTTCAGCTCCTGGTACAGCCCCTGGTTCTGCTCCTGCTTCAGCTCCTGCTTCAGCTCCTGCTTCTGCTTCTGCTTCTGCTTCTGCTTCTGCTTCTGCTTCTGCTTCTGCTCCAGCTTCAGCTCCTGCTTCTGCTTCTGCTTCTGCTCCTGCTTCAGCTCCTGGTTCAGTTCCCGGTTCAGCTCCTGCTTCTGCTCCTGCTTCAGCTCCAGCTTCTGCTCCTGCTTCAGCTCCTGCTTCAGTTCCTGGTTCTGCTCCTGCTTCAGCTCCTGGTTCTGCTCCTGCTTCAATTCCTGGTTCTGCTCCTGTTTCTCCATGATAGGATAGAGAGGACAGCTGATTTTCCTTTGTCTGCCTTTTGTGTTGAAGGAGTGACACAGTTTTGTCAACTACTAAATTAAGTCTTTATTCCGTCATTGTTTGAAGTCAACCACGGAGAATATTTCTGTTTATGCAAATGAATTCAAACCTTTTGTTGAACCTGGAAACATCTCTGCAAGTGCTCATTATTTAGTGAGTTGTAGACTTCCTCCTCAGAAGACTACCCAGATAGCAAATAGTCATTGAAACGATGTTAAATCAACATCCCGCTGTCAACGATAAAGCCATTGAATCAACGTCGAACTCTGATGTTGATTCAACAACATTTTGCTCCCTCCATTATCATTGAACAACATTGAAATCATACCTAGAGATCAACAAGATTTCAATGATATTTCGATTACAATGGATATTGAAACAATGTTGAAATCCCAGCACATCAACAGAACTTCAATGGTATTTTAGTAACCTATGCCTATACCACAGGTTTAATCTAAAAAGGTCTAAATTAATATATTAAAAACATTATTATTAGACTATTAACATTAATATCTTGTAAAGCGACCTTGAGTACCATGAAAGGCGCTATATAAAACAAATTTATTATTATTAATCCTGCTATCTACAGCCTGGATGAGCTATGAGCAAAATATAGAAACTCCAGCAGACTAAGCCTGTAGGCTATATCGCCTAACACAAATAACACCCCATGCATTTTTTTAAACAATCAAACAATCGTTTTTATTGCATTTTTCTTTTAATGCGCGAGGCTATCTCCTGCAGTGGCCGTCGTCCAGATCCCCCCGCCCAGTCTGGAGCGTAGCGCAGCCACTTCTGCACAGTTTGTGCGAATTCATGTATTTGCAGTACTCAGTAGTTGAGTCAGGGCATCTAAAATAAAATAAAACAAGCAAAAAATACATTTCAGTTTAGCATAGCAGACTTCTGCCTGTGAAGAATATAAGCATATAGGCCATGTAGACAGAAACATTATGTGTGTGTGGTAGCTATCTTTCCCGCAAACATAGACATAGAATATCCTATCCATATTTTAAGATGAAGCTTATTAAACTGAGGACTTGCTTACTTGACGATGTGGATTAATGATCTGAAAAAAGAGAAAAAGTAAATCACAGTGTCAGTAAACAGCAATTTAAAACCACTAATTAATAAAAAAAACGACGAGAAGATAGTGACAGCCACTATCCAGGCATCACGCAAGCTGACGTGTTGCTAGCGCATGCTAACTTATTCATCCAGATAACGTTGAATTCACGTCAATCTTCTGATAGTTGTGTAGCCTATTCAATCGTTTTTTTAGACACCTTGCCTCTTTGATCGCTGATCCTAGCTAAAGGTAGGGCAAGGATATGCAGATATACTGTAACACCCCTTGCTGGAAAATAAACCGGTGAATAAAGCATTGCTAGCTAACTGACTATTTCGTCAGGGTGTTTATGAAGCCTGCAGTTAACTTGCTTTTGACAACTTGCAGTGTTGTTGATCGGAGGAATTCTGCTTGATTTATAACAGAATGCTATGACAGTATCTAGCCTATGCACCATGTAAACTATACATTTAACTGTGTAGTGCAGTTCAGCATTCAAAAGATTAAATCAAAGTGCTTTCTTACCTGAAATTGATTCCGAAATGAATGGGATGGGGTGCAGTACCGCCGGTCTACCACATGATGGTCTCCCGGTCAACTATAAATCCATGACTTTTCGATCATCTTTCCCGGTCAACTATAAGTCGATGGCTTTTCGACATTTCCTGATATCCCGATCAACTCAAAATCAATGACTTTTCAACATTACTATTATCACCCGGTAAACCAAATATCAATGATGCATCAATCATACTAAGGATAACTATGTATCAATGTTGTTTCAATATCACTGAGGTCAACATTAAGTTGTGTCGGGTTTTCATCAGTTTGCCAATAGTGATTCAACATTTATTTTGCATCAAGATTTCAATGTCAACCATTCTGATGATTCAGATGGAAAAACAATATCATTTCAATGTCAGCTTGCTATCTGGGTTATCAATTTATGGTCAGACTATGTGCATACAATGTGTAATTAACACAAGTGTAGTGCAATATGGGCAATAACTCAACCATAGTGCTATAATTTATTTTATTTAACTCTCTTTACTTTGTATATCTTGTATAGTGTGGAAGTTGCCTTTAGGCGAAAAGATGAGCCGAAAACTTCTCACATTAAGACTCTGTGAGTCGCGTTTATTAACTGACAAAAACTCCAAGTTCCAACTGACAAAAACTGACAGTTCCAACTGACAAAAACTGACAGCTCGCGCATCAACAGAACAGCTGTTATCATGAAACGTCACCGGATCTCTTAAAGAGACCGCAACTATTAAATGCATCATAACATTAAAGACGATGAACCAACAACATAACAGATAACAGAACACATATAAGAAAGTGAATTATGCCGTCAGTGTTGAGAGCACTACACATGCCCCCCCAGAATTCACTCTAACAGAAAACCTGATAAAAAAATATCAACGGCGTGGGGGGCGAATCAAACGTCCAGTGCGGCTCCGCCGAATTTGAGAGTGCGGAACCGCCCCCTCAGTGGCTGTCTGTGGGGCTCCCCTGCGGCATGGTCGAGGGGCAGGAGGAACGGAAAGGGGGGGCCTAGTCAGAGGCCGTCCCCGTTTTGGGGGCTGCGCCAACTCAACTGGCCTGGCCAGATCAAGGTGAGCTGGTTTAAGGCGGTCCACAGAAATACACTCCGGTTTGCCCCCAATGTCCACCACAAAGTGCTTGTCCCCAGTTTCCACAACACGGAAAGGACCCTCGTAAGGCGGACGGAGAGGTCCGCGGTGCTCATCCACACGAATGAAAACATACCCAGCAGACTGTAGGCCACTGGGGACGTGAGAGTTTGGTAGACCATGGCAGGAGGTAGCAAACAGCTTGGCATTGTCTAACAGGCTGGAGCGCTGGAGTGTGGCTGACCAAGGGGTCGTGGTGCTGGGGACGAAATCCCCGGGGACCCGCAGTGGCTGACCGTAGACCAGCTCTGCGGAGGAGGCCTGGAGGTCTTCCTTCGGCAGCCCCGGCGCCACGGGGGGGGCACTGGCGGGCATTGCCCCCCCATCCACGCCGGTGTGCCCCCCCTGGGTTCACTTTGACGTTTGACCGGAGATTGCCTCAAACACTGAGGGGACACGATCTAAAAGTCTTAAATAAAAAATACGTTTTTTAAGGTCTTAAAATGTCTTAAATTTCTCTGATTTTCGAAGAGTGGCATTAAATTTCATCTGGGCGGAATGAAAGAATGATATGTCTGGAGAGAGCTTTTGTGTGTGTGCCAGTACTTCCGGTGAAAACTACCAGGTGATTTGACAGCTAACACTGCACGAAAAGAGGGATTTGTGTCACTGTGGACGGCAGTGAACTTCCGCGAATTTGCCTAATTTTCGGACGCACCTGGGCGCTTGCAGGCAGACAAACTTTAAGTTTGTTGAGCGAGAAAATCGTCGGAAACGAACCCGGCTCGCGGCGGGCTCTCACAGCGGGGTGCTAATGGCTCAGCGATTAGCACCCCGCTGTGAGAGCGCCTGGACCTCTCACTGGCCTCGCTGGTATTGGACAAAAAAGGCAAGTGATTACATAAAAAAGCTCCTGTAAAGCTGACCGCCCATTGGCCAATAAGGTTAATATATGCATACTTTATATGGGCATATCACTCAGCAATTGTGATTAATAATTGTGATTATGATTACTAATATTCCTGGGATGTTTGTGTACTTCATATATTCACGTCATTCTTATAAGCTGCACTATGACTAGGCTATGAATGCAGGCATGAATGACGTGAATCTATTGAGAATGAAAAAGGAAACTTTTTTTTTTTTTTTAAAGCGCTTTTATTGCCACACCACACAATGTACATAGCTTACATTGTAATAAGAACCATGTTGATAATAAAGAATTGAAAACTATACACACACACTGCTGTAGCCTACAATATACACAATAAGCCTAAACGCCGCCGTTTGGAATCCGCATTCTTCGCATTACTCCGGTCCCTGCAGGGTCTGCGGGAGTTGTCAGACGTCCTCATCCTGGATCAGAAGCTGGCTTCTGGGAGCTGTTGGAATAACCAATAAATAATCAAAACATAGTCTATCCATGCACAGCATATTGACAACTTGTCTATAAAGTAACGAAAGTCATATTGACAGCGTATATGTTCTTACTCTCTTTCACTCTTCTGTGGTGAGACTGGGAGTATTTCGGGTTGGCTTCAAGACGCGCCTGTAGCACGGCACACAGGTCCGTCACGCAGCTAAAAACAAACAAACAAGAGGAATGAATAAAATGACCAGTGCTTAAAAGTATCAGTGCCAGCCGTGGTAAAAGTCAGCGCCCCCTCACCCTCGATAGTGTCCCCGTCTACCTCTCTGAAGTTCGGACTGTTTGACACCGCCTCCTTCAAGCGACTCCTTACATCCATATTGTGAGGTGACAGTAGCCTGTAAAAACAATAGGCCTATGGTTAATAAAAAAACTGCATTAACGTAACATCGGGTCCAACTCAACTAGATATTAGAACATTCACTTATTCTTACCCTTGACCTGGATTATAATGCCACGGTGAGTTATGCAGGCGGCGAACTGCTTCCTATAAATTGAAAACACGAAATTAATTTTTTTTAAATAAAGCAACTCAAACTGGTTTTCACGTGATGGACACAATTAAGTTGAGTTTAGCCTAAAGCCACAGTCAATAACCTACTCTTACCGCGATTTTCGGATTCTGTATCCGCCTTCTCTCGGGGGTGCGCTCTTCAACTTCTCTGGAATGTAACTCCAGTCCGTTCTCGACGGCCATCTTGCCTCCAACCTAGCGAATCTCTGGTCGATTCCCTCCAGAACCCTCTCCACGACCGTATCCACAGTGCTGGCCACCATACGAGACATTCCGGTCATAGCATTCAACAGGACTTTCATTTTATCTGCCTGTAAGCAAGTGAGTAAGTAAGTTTAATATACAGAACATTTAAAATCAGCGAGAACTGTCCCAAGTGCTGTACAGTGTCAACAAGACTAAAATTAAACAATCAAATGGTCATGTGCAAGTAGAAAAAAACACACAAACCTGTAGACCCGCAGAGAGTTGCTGGGGAGTTGAAAGCAAGTCGTCTTTCAGCCCATTGTATTCCGCATACCAGGGCAGTTTTCAGCGATTTCTGTCTCCCTTTCTGCCGCCAGATCTGCTCCTTAAACTTTTTGTTTACACTGCACGACACAATGTTTCTCATACGTGATTGAACGAGAGCTTATGCGAGCCGTTAAGCTCCACCAATCATATGCGTATACGTCATTACACAGAATACTCGCGAGACAACCTCCCGTCCTTTTGCTATTTAATGTTGTCTGACCACAGCTGGCAATTTGCACTGTTTTGACACAAAAATGGACTCTGCAAGGACAAAGAAAAGACCTCGGCGATATTGTGACCATTGTGACACCGAATTAAGCCATACACAATAAAACACTGAGCGCACTACTGCACATTATATATACAGGCCAGATTTCTATATTTCTATTTTATTTAAGAAACCTTTTAGAATATTGTTGTTGCATGCTTATTTTATCTTTATCTTATCTTTATTATTATACATTTGGACATCCAGTGCAGGCAACAAAGAAAAGAATTTCATTGTTCAGGGAAACACGTTTCTAACTGCACATATGACAATAAACCTTTGAATACTTGAATCCTTGAATTTTGCCCACAAAAAGCGGTATTACAAAAAAGGTGTTTGGGAGAAAAAAAAACAGATATGCATCACCTGTCACCAGCAGACAGCGTGCACCTCTTCTTTTTCAAGACAACACAGCAACAAACTTGGCTGGAGTTGGAGGTGATAGTGATGAACGTGTAGAAACAGGCCTGCCCACCCCCCACCTCACCTCACCCCACCCCACTTGAAAATGACTGTGGCAGCTCCTGACCTGATCACTGGCATTTACATATTAAAGGCTCTCCTAAGTAGGGGAGGGGAGGGGGGCATGGGGGAGCAGTTGCCAGGTCAATTTGCGACAATTTGGGCCAAGTTTTCACTTTTACCACCGCAAATGCAGGGGCTCAACGTATGCGGACATGTAAGGGGCCACATACATCCACAAATCCCTCTTTTCATGCAGTGTAAGCTAACGCGTCAGGTTAGGGCCAGTGGCCGTAAACAAAGGTTAACTTAAAGCCTAGAAAAAAGATAATAATATAACGTAGCTAAAAAGACTAGCTTTCTTCAGTAGCCTAATGCTTACCGATTTAGCAAGCCTAGCAGCCTAGTTGCTAATGCTAGCCGCCGTAACGTTACCAACCATACCTGACGTCAAGGAGTTGGCTGAGCAGGGGCAAGAGTGGGGCTGGCAGAGTTAACTTCATAATGGGTGAGTGCAGGTTTCAGTCACTTGTTTTCATTCTTTCACAGGATTGATTCACTTCATTGGTTTATCCGATTGCTGGCCGCCGAGCCATTATGTGTCTGGGTTTGTGTAGGTTACTGATCATGGTTGTTAGCCGATAGTTAGGTTGTGTGTTGGGTGTGTATTTTTTCTATGGGTACATGCCATTGACTGAGCGGTCTGTGCTCGTTTTTTATTTTTATTTAATTAGATTGGAGATACTAATTACTACTGGGGGGGTGGCGATTTTTTTTCCCAGTCCAACCCTGAACTACATGTTCAAATGCGTTCTGATGTCGGCTCAATGCCAGTCTGAATTCACTGTGGCCGTCCGTGGGCGTTGCTGTTGTTGTTGCGCTCCTGTTTGCTCGTTGTGTGTATTAGTATTAATGGCGACTAGAAAGGGGCAAACGTGATCTGGGCTTTGCGTTCAATTTATGCACCGATGATTATACAGAGTGGATGAAACTGTACAGGCTATTCGAGATGTCTCCGAATGCCTACTTTAGAGGAAGCGTGATGTGTTTGCCAGGGCTGCCTAAACGAGCTGCCAACCGTCCCTTCAAATAATGGAATCGTCCCTTATTTAGTAACAAAAGGACAGTTCCTTATTGGGCTGAAACGGGGCCCACAATTCGGTTAAAATGCAGAAAATTGCATCTAAGAAATACCAAATTTTCGGGGGGAGGACCCCCAGACCCCCCGCTAGGGGGCCCCCCCTATTCATTTAAATGCCCGTCCAATAGCTTGTCTCTGCCGCCGGGTCTGTCCTTCGGCGCTGTCCTGATGCCCAGCATGACCCATGGGAGCTTGTCAGCCCAGGAACTGTCCTTCAGGCTGGTACGCAGGGAGGCTTTCATGGACCTGTGAAATCGTTCACAGAGGCCATTGCTCTGGGGGTGGTAGGCCGTGGTGCGGTGGAGTTTAACTCCCAAGCTCCCTGCGACAGTGTTCCAAAGCTCGGAAGTGAACTGTGCGCCACGGTCTGAGGAGATGTCTGAAGGGGCGCCAAAACGGGACACCCAGGTGCCAATAAATGCCCGTGCCACGTCCGCTGATGTTATGGATGACAGTGGAACAGCCTCTGCCCACCGTGTGGTCCTGTCGACCATAGTGAGTACATAAGTGTAACCCTGCGAGGGTGGAAGTGGGCCAACTAGGTCGATGTTGACGTGGTCGAAACGTCGTTCAGGCACTTGAAATTGTTCCAGTGGCGCTTTGGTGTGGCGGTGTACTTTGGCACGTTGGCACTCTACCAAGGGTGTAACTTTGGCTTTGACATTGGTGGGGACAGGGACCTAATCCCCCCACCCCCACCCCCCAAAACTGCCACAAATGATATACCTTCAGTCGGTGTACAACCGAATCAATCAATGACACACATTGATAGTTTACATGTCTGTTTACTTCTGCCATGAAACGGGTCTCCATGAAACAAAACATTACAATAACAGAAAAAATGTAGGCCTACTTTATTTTCAACTATACAGCATTAAGCAGTTAGTCTAAGTGATTTATATTTAAACAATGAACTTTCCTTCTGCAATGGTGTAGGGCATGCTATATGAAAGGAGAACTAACTAAATAAATACTTACATCTTAACATCACTTTACATCTTAACATTACTTTACTCCTCAAGACTTAGTATTTCAGCCATACTGCAACTGTCATCTCAACTGATGAGCACAAAAATGGGTCTATGTGAAGGAGCCAAACACATGCCTACGTCGATCGTTAACTGCGACAAACTGTTGGCATATTTGTTTTATGTCTATATTATCCAGTATGTCCTGATGAACATGGCATACAGCTGCATTGTTCAATCTCACTTGGGTCATTGTTGACCGCAGCCATGTTTTCAGCCTTCTCAGGGCACTGAAGCTTCTCTCTGCTTCAGCTGATGAAACTGGCACAACTAAAAGCAGCCTGACAAGGCTTTCCACTTCATTAAACAGACCCCTCACCTCAACTGGCATCCCTCTGATAATAGTAGCCACCTCACTACTAGATGTGAATGTATATTTTGACCTGAACATGGCCAACTGAATCTCAAGAGTCTGCCTGTTAATTTCTGGGTACTGATCAACAATGCCATCCACCTTTCCAGACAGCAGAGTTTCTTCCAATTTCTGCAAGACACACAGATCAGGTTGGTTAAACCTATCCTCAAACTGAACAGCTACAGTATCCAGCACCTTGTAAAATTCTGGTCTGTAAGACTCCTCAGGTGTCTTGGGAGTGTGACTGCCTGCCTCACCAGTGTACCGTTTCGGTGGCCGTCTCTGGTGAGGAATCTGAATTGGCTCAAGTTCCAGGGAATCCACCATTTCCACAGCTTTATCGAACACTTTCTGGAATTTTTCCTCATTTCTTTTACCCTGTAGGGTGGATTTGACGCACTCTATTGCTTCCTTCATTCCAGCAATTGTTGCTGTTCTTTTCTGCAGGGACTTATTGAGGCATTCTAGCTCCTCAATGACCTCCAATGCCACTAGAAGCCCAAGCACTGTCTTTCCCTTTGAAAATCTGTCATGCAAACCATTTGTCTTAGCAGCTGAGCTTGACCCACTTGCTGCCATCTCCTCTAGGCTCACCAGCACACTCTCATATTGAGATAGCACGGCTTTGACAGCATTTCCCCTTACTGTCCACCTGGTTGGGCAGAGTGGTCTAAGAGACACATTTGGTCCCTCTGAATCTGCGGCTACAGCTGAAAACATGCCCTTGAATTTGCCTGACTGCTTGCTTAATGTCCCCAGATCATGCACCCACTCTAAGGCATCACGAATTAAAGGACTGGCCTGACATGCAGCCTGTGTTATCAGGTTCAGGCAGTGAGGCCCGCAGTGCACATACAATGCCAGTGGTTGCTGTTTTTTCATTTCTGCCTGTGCACCTGAATACGATCCTGACATGTTTGCTGCACCATCGTATGCCTGACCTCTCAAATATGCCAATGGGATATTCAGCCTCAAAAGCACATCCACCGCTGCTCTTGCTATCTCCACTCCAGTAGTTCTTGACACTTGATATAAGCCCACAAACACCTCATGTGGAACCAGATCCTCATCCACATACCTAAAACATATGGACTCTTGCTCAGTCCCTGAAATATCTTGAGTACCATCTATAATGATGGAGAACTGCTGCACAGACAGAGATCTGAGAGTTTGTGCAATATCTTTAACTATACAGGTGCCAAACAACTGTAAAATCTCATTTTGCACTGTTGGAGATGTATAATCATGGTGACGGGACAACCAGTCAGAGAGACAGGCGTCATCCTTGGCTTTATGTTTCAAGGGTTGAAACAGGTTACCATCTTCCTTTCCATGGCCACGCATTGCCAATCCCTGCCTGCTAAGGAACTGTACTGAACCAACAATACTTCTTAAGCAGTGTCTGGCATTTCCCTGCTGTTTTGACCAGGCACTTGAGAGTTGTGAATCTATGGGGGCTGCTTGTTGAGCATGCACTGTGACTGCATGATGATGGGCCTGAGAATTTTGGTGCCGTTCAAATCTTTCAAGCGCATTCTTCCAGTTTGTATACCCCTTGGAGGAGAATGCAGGGTCTGCTTTTTTTGACATAGCACTTTTCTGTACAGTATATGCCTTCACACAGTAAAAACAGAGAACTCCCTTTACTGCAGGGCTATAATGAAGCCATGGGTACTGTTTATACCACCTTTCTTGAAAATGGAGGACCCTACTGGTCAATGTTTGATCTGGGATGGATTTTGGGTCAGGCTGGTTTGGCTTATTGCCAATGTCCAGACTATCACCACCACTACACTGCTCTTCATCACTGCCGGTGTCACTCTCACTGCTGCTCTCCCTGATGCTCACTACAGGTGTGCCAGTTTCCTTAGAAATAGACCACATGATACCATTAGCCATACTGTAACATTATGTGATGATAATTACATGTGACCTCATGATATCACCACCCACATAATTAACTGCATACTTTTTATCCTCACATTAAAAAACATGGTTGTTCTTAATTGACCTCACCTTTGACCCTGACTCTTCTCCTGTATCTTCCCCTGTATCATGTGTCATGATTGCCACCTGATAAAATAATACATTGATACGACGTACAAAAAAACCATAACGTCAATTCATTTTTTTGCCAAGCATACACCAATTAATCACTTTACATCATTAACCAACATTCATCTACCAACATGAATTGTGTTAAAAATTACTAGTAGTATCAATCAATAATCAACAATAAAATTCACCTGTGCTCCTGTCTCTTCGCCTTTGTCTGAGCTATTACAACATGGCTGAGCTGTCACCTGTTAAATAGCAGTGACATCCCATGAGCATTCACTTAATGCACTCAAAGACAGTAATGAACCATCATCAGCCTATCATTGGTTATGTAACCCATGGTAAATTACAGGACAACTTCGCCAACTAATCATCATTCAACTTCACCTGTGACTCTTTCTCTCCATCGCCGTCTGCCTGTGTTGTAGTGTGGCGTTGTGATGTTGGATCTGTCACCTGGACAATGAAATGGGCCATGAATGCCATTTCATTGAAAAATGTTAGCTAAGGATAGCTTTTTTTTGTTTGTCATTATGCTAAGGTGCCCGCCGACGTTTTACAAAGGCGCCCTCGTGATAAATCTGTCTCGTGTTATATTGACGAGGAGTTATTGTGTCACTGTCACAAACATTCTATCATTTGCAGGACATAATGCAACATTAACATATTGACAGCCATTGGATATTCAACTTCACAACAGTCTCTGCAGTTAGTTGTGCCATCGTAGACAACTTGATTCATAGATAACGAGTTTGCCCTGCTAACGGGCTGTGTTCCAAACGTCATTTCATTAGCGAGTGATAGTGTGACTTACAGATTTCTTTGAAAAGTAGCTCCGTATGTCCACTTTTTTTCTTTTGCCTGCCATCTCACTTGGCAGTCATGTGCCCGTGTCACCCACGTTGCACCAAAGATTCTGGAACGTTAGCCTGCCAGAGTAATTTAATAACGTACCGTGTGGTAACACCACTGATTAGCGCAGTGATAGAACCTACCGAAAAGACCTCAGCTTATTTTTTTTTTGGCGCTCCTGCCTCCTAGCAACCATACACAACCTAGAGTCTCACGTGAAAGAAGGGGAAGGCACAGCCAATCAGATTGGTCGTCAGCCTTTGGCAAAGGACTTTTGGTTAACCCTTTCTTCGCCGCAATGCGAATGAGACGGGAGACCGTTTTTTTCCCCCCAGCCCCAGTGATCAAATTGGTGCGGACAAAACGATAATCGCTGGATATTGGTGGGGACGCGTCCCTTATATCCATGCCGAAATTACGCCCATGCACTCTACACAGGTGTTCGCCCAGTCCCTCACGTCCTTTTTAAGTCCGTGCCACACAAACTTTGCTGCCACCAGCCGTTGTGAGGCCTTGGTTCCGGGGTGTGAGAGGCTATGGATGGCGTCGAAAACAGGCCGCCTCCACTTCGCAGGCACAACAGGCCTAGGGGAGCCCATAGAGATGTCGCAAAGCAGAGTGGTGCCAGCGTCGTCGAATGCCACATCCTGAAGCTGCAGCCCAGTAGCGGATGAACGGCAAGCCTGCACGTCCGGGTCTGTGGCCTGCTCCGTTGCCATGCTGCCGTAGTCCAAACCGAGGTGGACCGCCCCCGCAACAGCACGGGAAAGACAGTCTGCAACCTGGTTGTGCTTCCCAGAAAGGTGTGCAATGTCCGTCGTGAACTCTGAGATGTAAGTCAGCTGCCGCTTTTTGCCTGCCGGACCATGGCTGAGTGACTTTGGACATGGCGAAGGTCAGAGGCTTGTGGTCCACAAAAACGGTGAACTGGCGTCCTTCCAGCAGTGAACGAAAGTGTCGGATGGCGAGGTACACTCCAAGTAGCTCCCGGTCGAAAGTGCTATACTTCCGTTCACTGGGACGTAACTGCCTGCTGAAAAAGGCGAGAGGCTGCCAAGCATTACCCACCCACTGCTCGTAAACCGCACCGACCGCGTAGTCCGAGGCGTCCGTGGTAAGTGCGATTGGGGCAGAGGAGGCGGGATGGGCCAACATGGCAGCCTTAGCCAGGGCTGTCTTAGCATCCACAAAAGCCTTGTCTCTTTCCGGTTTCCAGTCCACAGTGTGCTTAGGCTTGACACCTTTCAGAGCCTCGTACAGGGGATGCATGGTTTGGGCAGCCCTGGGGAGAAAACGGTGGTAAAAGTTAACCATGCCAAGGAACTCCTCTATGGCTCTGAAAGTGACTGGGCGTGGAAAAGTGGTGATGGCCTCCACTTTTGACGGAAGGGGAACAACCCCGTCCTTCGTGACTCTGTGCCCCAGAAAGTCTATGGTGGACCGACCGAACTCGCACTTGGCTGGATTGATGATGAGCCCGTGCTCGGTAAGTCGCTCGAACAGAGTGCAAAGGTGCGAAAGGTGCTCTGGAGGTGATGAATATATATATATATATATATATATATATATATATATATATATATATATATATATATATATATATACATATATATATATATTCTTATTTACACTTTGTTTTAGATTAGTCTATATTAATTATATTTTTAATTATATATTATATTAATTATTCTATATTATACTGTATTTTAGATTTACAGAGATCCTATGTGTGTGATTGGAGCTACTGGGGACTTGAATTTCCCTGAGGGAGTCATCCCAAGGGATAAATAAAATTGAGTCATGGGGCAAATAAACGTGAAATATTTACTTTTTATTAAAAAAAAATATATGGACTTCGTCTGTAGTGTGATAATTAGCTTACTACTTTGATGTTCATAATAACTTAAACATTTGAGAATTAAGCAAGTTATGTCTTGAACGTTTGAATGTTTCACCATCAACACAATTTTGGAAGTGGTAAGATGGCGGCCATCTGCGGACGTTCCACTCCGTTGCCCAGCAACGCGGACGAGACATCTAGCCATTCTATACCTATGAACATAGCAACAGAAAGCTACAAGCAGGTGAGTCCAGAAAAAGAATGAATTTAGCGGTCAGACGTTAGCAGAAATGTCTTCAAAGTGCTCTGTGTCATTGGTTTGATTCCTGCTCCTGGACACGGGCAGTCAGAACATGCAGCAGAGAGTAAAAAGTTCAAATAGGGTAACCTAGCTGCTATTCACAGTTAGCACGTCCCGCTAATGCTAATGCTAACGATCGTTAACCGTTAACCGCCAAATAAGATGGAGCTTTATCCTTTTAGCTGTGTGTGAAACATACTTCTGGGCCCTTTTCTTCCTCTTTTTTAACCTTTTGGGGCAGTTTTTGACCATCCTGTCACATTTTCCACTAAAGCTGCAGTTTTCTTGACTTCTTTCTGTAGTTTTGCTGAAATCTTTTGTGATTTAAAAAGTTTGATGATCAATGTAAAATGTAGAATGGTTCTTTCCAGACTTATCTGAGTATCATTTGGCTTTTTGATAGAAGTGTGCAGCGATGTGTTTGATGTGTTTAACGTACACAATATGCCATATTTCATGATTAGATCTTAAAATGACTTAATTATGGTCAATATAAATACTTTAATTACATGAAGAGTTTAAGTTGTGTGAAGAGGAGTCATAGCATTATTATAAAGACTTGTGAGTGATCCAGGAAAGTATCACAGGAGCAGTAGAAATCCAGTTCTCCTCAGTATCAGTGTCTGATTTCTCAGATTTACACTCAGAAGCCCATTAAAAGACAGTCTGACTGTCCTCTTCAGACGTGTCTCATGAAAGCTTCATTATTCAGTTTCCTTTACATATCCAATATTTTCTTTTATCCACGAATCAACAAGGACTGGAAATGAGAACAGGTTTAGAAACGGAGAGAATCTGAACCTCAGTCTTTGGGATGATATTGGGACCCTTTCCTCAAACAGGATCATTGTCTTAATGTAGTAAAATGATTTAAGTTGATGGTGTTCCACTGACTCAGATGAGATTTATGGGATATTGCACACAGTGGGTGTCAGTTTACAGAGTATATTATTACATTTTTTTTGGAATTTGATCAAAAAGCTACAAATATTTTGAACTGTGACCTTAGTGGGTCTTTAAAGAAGCATTTTACAGTTCACAGGGATTTAAATAAAAAGCACAGTAATGAGTTTAATGGAATGTGACTGGATGGTTAAAACTGTGCAGAAAGGTTATCAAGAGAAGAAGAAAAGTGGGTGTGGTTGCATGCCACAGCTGGATCTTATCGTATGTGCTGATTGTTGCAGAGTCCATCAGTCGGAGAACCAGAATGGAGCAGCAGAACCAGGAGCTGAACCAGGAGCAGTACCAGGAGCTGAACCAGGAGCTGAACCAGGCGCTGAACCAGGAGCAGAAACAGGAGCTGAAGCAGGAGCAGAACCAGGAGCAGAACCAGGAGCAGAAACAGGAGCAGAACCAGGAGCTGAACCAGGAGCAGAACCCCTCCACCAGGAAACGAGCCCGCTCATCCTCTGGGTCCACCGGGCCACAGGTCAGTGTGGAGTAGGTTTTTATTTTATTTCTTATTTATTTGGTTAGGACACTCAGTGTTTCCCACAGATGTGAAGGCAATGTGTGGTGGTGGGCCACGGGGGGGTTTAGAAATAAAAATTCTTCAAAATAATTCCTTCGTTAATAATTGGTCACACAGAACTTTATTGTATTAATATTCACATCTTCATTGTAAACAAATGAATAACATAGCTAATTACACTGGTCGGACTGTTCAGCTGTTTCAGACTGATACCTCCGGTTCAAGCTGCTCCTCATCCTCAACACGCACGTCTCTTTTTCAATCGCGGAAAATATTTTTCAATACTCATCTGGATTGAAGCAGCAAACATTCAGTGTAAGAGTTTAAAAAACCTACTTTATTTGATTCACAGCTGCTAGTGTTTTGACCTCAACAACCCAACTACTTTTTTTATTTTTTTACGGCAAACTTGCGACTAGTTAACTTTATAAAGAAGGCGTAATCGCTTGTTTTCTATGGGTCGGGTCGGGACATCCCAACATTGTATTAAAAATATAAAATATTTTTATAGGACTTTTTAATGTGTGATTTTATAAAGGACGGTGCACGTAATACCAACCTTTGGTGAATTTCGCCAGCCGTCTTCTTTCGGTTGAGCTAATCTAACGCGACGCTGAAGCTAGCGATGCTTCCAGGGATGATCTCGCTGATGGAGACACACGCGGTGAGCACGGAGGGGAGGGGCTGTGTGTGTGTGTAGGCTATGTGAGAGAGACGCATGACTGACAGAGACGGAGGGAGAGCAGGGAAAGGAAATGCAGCTTAACGAATACGAGTATTTTTTAAATAGCATTAAAAAAAATAATAATAACGAAACGAAAATAATGTGGCGGACAGTGTTGAATCTGTGGCGCACCGCCACGAATTAGTCTATGTGTGGGAAACACTGACACTGCACATTAATCAACATATCAGCAAGGCATGTAAATATGCCGGAGTTAGCACAGTTGCTAAATTTCATCCGTTGTCCTCAGGCAGGTATCATAAAAACATACAGACAATACACCATGACAAAAAACTAAACAACAAACAAACAGAAAATATTTAGAAAGATTCACATCAAAGTTAAGAGTCCGTACACAAAAGAGAAAAGACGCAGAGGTGACCCATGAGAGCAGCTCTGGCTGTTTTCAACCACTGTTTAAGGGTCTTTTTAAAGGTGGTGGAATTGTCCCAGTTTCTAACACGAGTTGGCAGTGTGTTCCAGCACTGTTCCTCTGATGGACTCCACCATTTGGCCAAACTTAGTCCTGCATCATTGCACATCAGTCTCCTCTAGTGCTCTGGGGTTTACTCTAGAGGATTCTGTCTTTATGAAATCCTGTAATAGGGGAGGGGCTAATCCTTTGGAAACCTGAAAGATGAGACAGACATCCAAAAACAGCTGATAGCCATCAAAGTCCAAGATTTTGCACTCTGATGTATGTGACCATGTTGTATAACAGTAGGAAATACGAGGAAGTATCACTGCATGCGTAGAAGTCTTCGCTGACTCCATAGTCAGGAAGGGTCTCGCATGTTTGAAACTTGATAAGTTAAATTTAATTGTATTTGTGACTTTTTTAACGTGTTGCTTAAAATTAAGATTAGAATCAAAGATTACCCCGGGATACTTAAAGTGTTGAACCACATCAAGTAGGTTAAGTGTAAAGAATGTCATGTATTACCACCACTGTTACTTTTATTCCTTTAAACCAGCGACCATCAACCTTTTTCAGCCCAACCTCTACATGGTGTTTAAGTGAACAACTTGGACAAGACTCTGGTTCCTTCCATCATTTAGAAATGTTGTAGCTCAAGTTCCTTTTCAGTTTCATCCTTTTCAGAGTTTACTGCTTAAAAAGCTGAACGTGTGCAGAACACATCAGAGCACAGTGCTGATAGCTGAGGGCACTTATAAACGCACCCTCAGCGTTCACGTTTGATATGAGATATTGAGACCTGTGTGGCTCGGCCTGTCCAGGTCCAGTTAGAATATGTTGGTTAGCGTAGGTTAGCTTAGATAAATCTTTTGTGTGAACTTCAAAAGGATCTAAGTCTTCTTCCTCTCTGTCATTGCAGAAACATGGAGCCCAAGAGGGATCCAGATGGCACTGCTGTAAGGACTGTGGGAAAGTTATCAAACGATCAAATCTGAGGTATCATCAAAGGCTTTATACTGGAGAGAAGCCATACAGCTGTGGTCAGTGTGGGGCAGCTTTCACTGCATTAGCTAATCTAAAGACACACCAACGTATTCACTCAGGAGAGAAGCCGTTCAGCTGTGGTCAGTGTGGGGCAGCTTTCACTACATTAGGTAGTCTAAAGACACACCAACGTATTCACTCAGGAGAGAAACCTTTCAGCTGTGGTCAATGTGGGGCAGCTTTCACTACATTAGGTAGTCTAAAGACACACCAACGTATTCACTCAGGAGAGAAACCTTTCAGCTGTGGTCAATGTGGGGCAGCTTTCACTACATTAGGTAGTCTAAAGACACACCAACGTATTCACTCAGGAGAGAAACCTTTCAGCTGTGGTCAGTGCGGGGCAGCTTTCACTCAATTAGCTAATCTAAAGAAACACCAACGTATTCACACAGGAGAGAAACCTTTCAGCTGTGGTCAGTGTGGGGCAGCTTTCACTGGATTAGGTAATCTAAAGAGACACCAACGTATACACTCAGGAGAGAAGCCGTTCAGCTGTGACCAGTGTGGGGCAGTTTTCACTAGATTAGGTAATCTAACGACACACCAACATATTCACACAGGAGAGAAACCTTTCATCTGTGGTCAGTGTGGGGCAGCTTTCACTAGATTAGGTAATCTAACGACACACCAACATATTCACACAGGAGAGAAACCTTTCATCTGTGGTCAGTGTGGGGCAGCTTTCACTGGATTAGGTCGTCTAAAGAGACACCAACGTAGTCACACTGCAGAGAAATGATTGGCTTAACAATCAACAACAACAATTTTTACGGCAGATAAGCAAACATTCACCTGAGAGCAGCAAGAGGAACTACCAATCAGAAGCCTTGCATTTGTTCAGATTAAAAATCTTATGTATCCTCTGTATTTTATTGTTCTGCAGTTCATTAAAGGTCAGATGTTAACTTTTCTCATGCTTTTCCTGTTCTTGCTACACTGATATTTTTGAAGAAAATGTGTGTTTGGTTACGAGGGAAAGTTGACCCTTATCATCTTCCCCAAAGACCCAGAAATCTTTAACGCAGTCTGAAAAAGGTTTGGAGTTGTTCCCTGTACTTCCCAGACAGCTTTATGATGCTCATGACTGAAGCTGAAAGTTAAGGCTGTTCCAACACTAAAAGGGCACGAGGCTCAACTTCAAGCTGTGAAAGTCTTTCAAATGTCTGTTGTGTTGGAATCAGACGTGTGAACGGATTTTAGTCCAAACGTCATGGCTGCACTGAGGGAAAAGGCAGCTAAGCAGGCTAACGGTACTTTGAATTGAACCGTTTAACACGATAAAACTGAACTGATCTGTTTGTTGCTTCTACAACTGCTCAGTTACTCACACAATCAGGTACTGAGCAGATTTACCAAACAGACATTCTGCTGTAATCTCAGATGCTCTCAGTCGCACTGCTCACATTGTTTTAGTCCACAACTCTTCTTCTTCTTCTTCTTCTTCTGCCCCGACGGCTACACAACTTACCCAGAACACCCGGTGGCAGAGTGTGCACACGACACCCTTATACTTTATTGGATTGTATCTACAAACTCAAACGCTGATGATTTAAACCTGCTTCAGGCTGGGAGAATCTCACTGACAAATCCCACTTTGTCCTAAAGATGGGATCACGGTGACTTTTGTGTGTTAGCGACTGGCGCTACGGTCCTGGCTAAACAGGAAGTAGCCACCAGAAATGCAAGACAGTCGCTGTAGCGACTGAATGTTACGCAGGACTGTCTTCCTGTATGCAGATGATCATCAGTGAAGTCACCTCCCCCGAATGAACCCCGTCATGTTGTGTATATGTGGCAAAACATGGCGAGCCAGCTGGGGGGCTGTGAGCGTGACAGAGACAGTCCCTCAGTCAGAGACGAACCTCAGAAGTTAAACCCAGTTTGTAACTGAGCTGACTCACAGTGGAAGTCACACGTTAGATCTGGTTCTCAGTGAGTGTTTCCTGTTGAGATCCAGCCGTGTCGGATCAGTGCTGCAGTTTCTTGTTTTTCAATTCAATTCAATTCATTTTTATTTATATAGCGCCAAATACAACAAATGTCATCTAAAGGCACTTAGATAGTAAGTCCAATTCAAGCCAATTGGAATTCAATTAATTAATAATAATCATAATTCATAAAATAATCCAATTCGTTCATATAGAGCCAATTCAAAAACAATTTCCTAGCTAAGAAAACCAACAGATTGCACTGAAAACTTTTTGTTTTTCGGACCAATCTCCCGTCCTGAGCGTGCCTGAGGCGACTGTGGAGAGAAACGACTCCCTTTTAAAGGATAAGACCGGTTTTTTGACATTGGGCCCTTGATTTCACATTATAACATGATGTTCTACTCACCCCTGCTTGTTGTTGGTCATTTGGAGCTGTTCCGAAGATATTCGCGAGGCGTCTGGCTGCTCTCTTGAGATATTCGGCCATGAAACGGTTTCCTATGGGCAAGCTTATACAGGCACAAACTATGCTGTTTATAATTTATTAATTACTGTACACTAGCACTGATAACGTGGAGGTGCGTCGCTTACTTAAAAAAATCCGGGTTACTAATTTTGAATTTTAGCCGAATGAATAAATAGGCAGCAGGTCTGTGGGCTGTCTGTGGCAGTAGCACGACGAGGAGGTCAGTAACACCCACTTTACGACAAAAAAATCAAAATTACAATAACCCGGATTTTTTTAAGTAAGCGACGCACCTCCACGTTATCAGTGCTAATGTACAGTAATTAATAAATTATAAACAACATAGTTTGTGCCTGTATAAGCTTGCCCATAGGAAACCGTTTCATGGCCGAATATCTCAAGAGAGCAGCCAGACGCCTCGCGAATATCTTCGGAACAGCTCCAAATGTTCAACAACAAGCAGGGGTGAGTAGAACATCATGCTATAAAGTGAAATCAAGGGCCCAATGTCAAAAAACCGGTCTTATCCTTTAACAGGAAGAAACCTCTGGCAGAACCAGACTCAGGAAGGGTGGCCATCCGCCTCCACCAGCTGGGGTTTGAGAAGACAGAAAGGGGGGGAGGGGGCTGCCGCGGCGGCACCGTAACACCATTCAAAGGATATCTGTTGGAACAGGGAAACACGAGTTAATGACCACAATAATATCACATATACATAAAGAGAGTAAAGTGAGGAAAGGTGTGACAGATGAGGCCCCCCAGCAGTCTAGGCCTATAGCAGCTTAACTATGGGATGTTTCAGGATTACCTGAGCCATCCCTATTCAAGGTAAACACAAGAAACTTGTGCTAACAAAAAAATAAATAATAAAATAAAGGACCAGACTCAGTGAGTAATTCCCTATACTCCCTATATAGATCTGCTCCTCACACCACAACAACCATCTTTTTACAGCCACAAGCTACGTCAGCCTCTCACCAACTGCACACCAGTCACAGCACGGTGGGGATGCAAACCCTGGTTCGGGTAGGGGTAGAAATAAAAGAGGTAAGATAGGCAGGAATGGGATTCAAACCCTGGTTCGGGTAGGGGGTAATGAAAGTATAGAAGGTGCCAGAGGTGGAGGCAGAACAAGACACACTAGCAGACACACTATCAGATTCAACAGACCTAACTATAAGCTTTATAAAAAAGGAAAGTTTTAAGCCTGGTCTTAAAAGTGGAAAGGGTGTCTGCTTCCCGGACATTTACTGGCAGCTTATTCCACAATAGAGGGGCCTGATAACTGAAGGCTCTGCCTCCCATTCCACTTTTAGAAACTCTGGGAACCTCAAGTAAACCTGCAGTTTGAGAACGAAGTGCTCTGTTAGGAAAATATCTTACAATGAGATCTTTAACATATGATGGAGCTCGGTCATTAAGAGCTTTATATGTAAGGAGAAGAATCTTAAATTCTATTCTGAATTTAACAGGGAGCCAATGAAGAGAAGCTAAAACTGGAGAAATATGATCTCTCCTGTTAGTTCTCGTCAAAACTCTCGCTGCAGCATTTTGGATCAACTGAAGGCTTTTCAGAGAATATGTGGGACAGCCCAATAATAAAGAATTACAGTAGTCCAATCTTGAAGTAACAAATGCATGAATTAGTTTTTCTGCATCACTGAGACAGGATGTTCCTGATTTTAACAATATTACGAAGGTGAAAGAAGGCAGTCTTAGAAACCTGTTTTATATGCGAGTCAAATGATAAGTTCTGGTCAAAAATAACTCCAAGGTTCCTCACTGTAGAACTAAAAGCCAAGGGAATACCATCTAGAGTAACTATATAGCTAGACCATTTCTCCCTGAAACGCTCAGGTCCAAAGATAACGACTTCAGTTTTGTCTGAATTTAGAAGCAGACAGTTCTGAGTCATCCAGGTCTTTATGTCTTTAAGAAATGCTTGTAGTCTGACCAACCTATTGGTTTCATCTGGTTTTATAGATAAGTACAGCTGAGTATCATCAGCATAGCAATGGAAATTTATGCCATGCTGTCTAATAATGTTACCTAATGGAAGCATGTATAAAGTGAAAAGAATCGGTCCAAGCACAGAACCCTGGGGAACTCCATGACTTACTCTGGTGTGTGAGGAAGATTCTTCATTTACAAGAACAAACTGAAATCTATCAGATAAATATGACTTAAACCAGCCTAATGCAGTTCCTTTAATCCCAATAACATGTTCAAGTCTGTGTAATAAGATACTGTGATCGACCATATCAAATGCAGCACTGAGATCCAACAGGACAAGCACAGACACAAGTCCGCTATCAGAGGCTAAGAGAAGATCATTGGTAACTTTCAGCAGTGCTGTTTCTGTGCTATGATGCACTCTGAATCCTGACTGAAACTCTTCAAACAGATTATTTCTGTGTAAGTGATCACAAAGCTGAGCTGCAACTATTTTTTCAAGAACTTTAGACATAAAAGGGAGATTGGATATGGGTCTATAATGAGCCAACACTTCTGAATCAAGAGTAGGTTTTTTAAGTAAAGGTTTAATTACAGCAACCTTAAAAGTCTGAGGTACATATCCTGTCAACAAAGACAGATTGATCAAATCCATCTATGTATCACATATCACATATTGATGTTCCATCTATATGTGAGAATCAGATGTCTTACCTGGTCGTCCCTACAGCAAGGACACTGCCTGTGGGGACTACTTGCAGATAGTCAATATACATTTACTAATAATTAAAAGAAAAACTTCTGTGGACTTGTTTCCACACTTTAAGTCACTCACATTGTTAACCTGCAGGTTGCAGTTTAAATATGAACATGATAAAGTCTGGTCTTTGTTGGATTTTATGAAAGTAATTCTGAGGACAGATGATGTGAACTACTGTAACAAATGTTAGTGTTCAGAATTAAAACAATCTGGGGATATAAATATTCTCATTTTCATAAATAAATATGAAGTTCAGGTGTGACAGTCAACATTTTACAGTAAAAAAGACTTTCTCAGAAACTTAGACCCATATTAAAAAAGAGCATTATTCAAATAGATGCATTTTCCCTTTTAAATGAGTTAAAAATGTAACTTTAACTTCAGTGTATTTTCAGTACAGTTCCACCTCACTGATGGCTGGTAAAGCCTCCACAGTACAAAGAACAGAAAACAGTCGCCTACAGACTATAAAGTGCTCAAATGTCACATTTCCCATGTTGGAAGTTTGCTGTGTCACAGGGAGTCTGTGGGAGTCTGTGGTTGTTCTCACAAGGCAACAAGTTTTCAGGAGGAATGATGGAAATCCACAGAAATCGTCAAGACAAATTTGAGAAACACTTCCAGATATGAACAAAATGATGGCACAAGGTGCTTTAAACATTTAACCTCCGTTATGTCCTGTTTAATCAAGTTCATCTGAAATAAATCTAAGATCTCCTCCATATCACTTAATAAAAGAGCAGCTCTGCATCATGTTGTCTCACGTTTCTACATCTCAGCTCAGATATTAATCTGAGCTTTAAACATCTCAGAGTGTGCAGAAGGCAGTTAGCGTGACTTTAGTAAGAATCCACCCTCTGCTATGTTCCAAACACATTCATGCTTCTAGATCCTCTGGGTGAGAGAGCTGCTGAGCTCCTTATTCCTGCCAAGGAGTCAACATTATTTTAGAGTTATTTCCAGAACTCAGCAGGTTAACTTACTAAGACTCCAGTCTTATGTCACGCTGAGCTCACTTTTTTCCCCTTGAAACCCAACTAGCAGCTCCCACTAGTGAAGTGGACAAGTGATGTGTTGGACCCCAATTTCACGACTGTGACGTGTTTGTGACGTATTAGAACCGAGGTTATAACCTGGAGTCCTTCAGACCAATTCTCTGTCACTCCCCTCACACTCCCCAGCCAGAGATTAGGGGCCCACAGTGATCTGCAGGACTTTGGTCCAGATGTTTAACACCGTATCTGACCAAGCGTAATTCACCTTCTTTAAAACATCCCATGTTCATTCCTCACATGTTGCAACAAACCTTTTTAAATGGGATGTCAGAAGTGTTCATTTTCAGAGCTGAATTGAATGCAGCACGATCTGACTGGGTCCCAGGTGAGGTTTATGAGTGTAATTAGAGCAGGTAGAGCACCAATATAAAGTCAGCTGCAGCCTCAGATGAGTTACAGCACAAATCTTCTCTCAACAGCAGTCACTAGATTGCTGTTTTTGACCAGTTTTATCTGAATTGTGTTGCTGCTGTTTTGTCTTGTTCAACATGTTGTTTAAGGTTTTCTTCAGGTGAGTCTTCATGTTTAATGGTTTAGGTTTTTGTTCTCCTATATACTAAAGTTTCTTTCTTTTCTTTTGAAATCCAAACAGGATTTCCTGGCTTTGTGTCCTGCTCTTCAGCATTGGAACATGTTATCCCCCCCAGAAAAGCAAGTATATCAACATTTAGGTGCACTTTACATAAATGCAGCCAACATGGGAAGTTGTTTAGGAATGAGAGAGAAGAGGGTCTGCAACTATATTAATCATGCAGCACCTAATCTTCCAATATATTAGACTTCAGGTTTAATGACCCACTTGAACTGCAGATACTCCTTTAGCTTTGTTTCTTGTTACTAAACATAGTGGCAGTGATACAGAGGCTACTGAGAGCATGACCAACCATGCTGTCATACTTTGCTTCAACTAATTTCTGGGCTCAGGTCAAAACAGTGGATCCTCTGGTAGTAGCACGTCTGGCTCTGGCAGCGGCGTCTCCTCTGGGTCTGGCTACGGCGGCGGCGTCTCCTCTGGGTCTGGCTACGGCGGCGGCGTCTCCTCTGGGTCTGGCTACGGCAGCGGCGTCTCCTCTGGGTCTGGCTACGGCAGCGGCGTCTCCTCTGGGTCTGGCTACGGCAGCGGCGTCTCCTCTGGCTCTGGCTACGGCAGCGGCGTCTCCTCTGGGTCTGGCTACGGCAGCGGCGTCTCCTCTGGCTCTGGCTACGGCAGCGGCGTCTCCTCTGGCTCTGGCTACGGCAGCGGCGGCTCCTCTGGCTCTGGCTACGGCAGCAGCGGCTCCTCTGGGTCTAATGCTGGCTTTACTGCGCAGGACGCAGACTTTGCCCGTTTCCTTGCTGCCCTAATGAACTTGAAGCTCGACCGTTCTTTCCCACAGTCTGCCTGGACCTCCGACCAGGTCCCTAAGGACACATCTGAGATGCGCGCTGTATACCCTTCATCCCACGTCGTCCAGTCCAGCAATGGCTACCAACGAGCCCGCGACTCCAGTTCGTACGCCAAATACTCCCAGGATGCTTTTTACCACTTTGATGCCAAGACTGGGTCTAAAGGGCAGAAGTTGTACTAAGGTAAAGCTGGACTAGTGTCTGAAGTATTGAGACTCCTGTATCAATACTGACCCCTTCTGTTTTCTGCAGGTGACTCTCATGGACACTTCCATGGAGATTCCAACATGTGGCTGAGCTCTGGCAAAATAAACTTGACCAATAATACGTGGTCTGTGTATTGAATACTTGATCTCAAGGTTTGTTTTCACTTCATAGAAGATTTGAGTCTTCACCACACCCACTAAGGCTGACTCTGCTTTTGAAGGGCAAACTGAATACTTCTGCTTTAAATTCTACCACTACATGTTTCCTTCTCCTCATGGTTGAATTGCATTACACAAACCCAGACCAAAATAACTTGATGAAGCTCAATACAGTGGCCCTGCTTGCCCTTGTACCATGAAGGTGCCTCAGTCAAATCTGCACTCGCTGGCCTTATCCAAGCTTTAATTGCATGTGACTCATTAGCCTATGCTACGTAGCTTTGCCCCTCCTCTGCTTGGTGTCTTCTGTGTGCATCAACAGAGCCATACATCCCTCTTAACCAACTTTGTCTCGACTTGCCTTCTGTGTGTGAGGCCACTGCTTCATACAGACTCGGTCCTTAACGTGGCATTGCACATCTTCCCATGTTGGTTTTCATCCTACACAAGACTTGAATATCTCCCCTGCTTTTGTTTTCCTGATTCTACCACATGTGGAAGATGCATTTTCGAATTCCATCGAGCGCAAAGCTACATGATTTCCAAAATATTTTCTAACTTAGTTTCAGATCACTTTCAAAGTACTCTCCCACACTAGGCTCTGATACTGCTCTCTAGAAAAGGTCTCCAAACAGTTCTAGCAGAGTCCCAGTGAATGGAAGTGTGGAAATTATTAGACCTTTTGCTGAGTGACTGGAGAGCTGTCCAGGGTGTACCCTGACTCTCTTTCAATTGGCAGCAGGGATAGGCTAAAGCAGAGCTACTCATTATGCGGCTCCTCAACCTTTAATTGGCGGCTCGCACTCGCATAGTAGCTTATAACAATATGGTAACAACAAATTTTTTCAAATAACATACGGCGAATACTACACAGTACTAAGTATTAAGGCTTAAAGGTTGGGTAGGGGTTCTTTTTCTGGAGCATTTTTTTACATATTGCTTGAAATACTCTTCACACCTCCATTGCAACCAATTAATCAAAAGTTTTGACAAAAATGGAAAGTTTTAGTGGCCTCTAGAACGAACAATCCAGGAAAAACACTATCCAATCATACTGAACGGACTGTTAACGATGATTGGATTCTGATGCGTCTATCAAACTGCAATCTGCTCCTCCCTCCCCCTCCTTCCCCCTGTGCGCGTACCCTGCTCCGTGAACGAATTACGCGTCCAGAAGCTTGGCAGGAAGCTAAACAAGAGCCAGCTTGGCTAGCACCTAGCATTATTAAACGTATAGTTAGCATATACTAAAGTATATATAAAGTTAGCAAAAGTTAGCCAAACCAATCGATGCTTGCTGTTAGAACAGCGCTCGTGCGCGTTCATGTACTCTAAAGGCGTGACTTTGGGGGGAAGTCTGAAGAAAGGGGTTGGGACTTTTGACCTGTGTATTTTCAAAATCCAGGATCTCCTACCCTACCTTTAATGGTGTTTCCTAAAGGGGGCTCTGTTAAACCTGGCACCGCAGCCCGCTTAAACCACCGTCACACTTGACCGCAGTGCACGCTAGCTCCTTTAGCCAGCGCGAGATGCAGGCACAATGGGTCAGTTTTTAAATTAAAAAAAGGACAAAAACCATGCTCATCTTGAATGTCTCACTATGATTACAACAAACTACAAATACAACATGAAGAAAGTCAAGGACATGCATGCCGGCCTCCAGTATTGAGTTTTAAGTATTCCAGTATTAAGTTAAATGTGGTCTTAATTGAAAATGTATTGGCTGCGTTTCTTTTTTTGTGGGAGGTTTTATATGTAGCAATGCATATTTGCAAAAGAGGACTTAGTATGTTGTCATAAAAGTGGCTCTTCCCTTGATTTTGCTCTGCCAATGTGGCTCTTGTGAAAAAAATACTATCACTGGGCTAAAGGCTTCCACTACCCTAAACTGGATACACTGAGTAAAGTAAATGGATGGTAAGATAGTTCTACAGTGAGGAACCTTGGAGTTATTTTTGACCAGAATTAATCATTCAATGCACATATAAAACAGGTTTCTAGGACTGCCTTCTTTCACCTTCATAATATTGTTAAAATCAGGAACGTCCTGTCTCAGTGATGCAGTAAAACTGCTCCATGCATCTGTTACTTCAGGATTTGACTACTGTAATTCTTTATTATTGCACTTTCACACATATTCTCTGAAAAGCCTCCAGGTGATCCAAAATGCTGCAGCCAGAGTTGAGATGAGATCTAACAGGAGAGATCATTTTTCTCCAGTTTTAGCTTGATTGGCTCCCTGTTAAATTCAGAATAAAATTTAAGATTCTTCTCACATAAAGCTCTGAAGACTTCAGACCGCCAAATCATGCTCTAAATGCACAGGCGGGAAAAACAAAAAGTCATTTTTCCATATATGTCCAATTTAAGATTTTCTCTGAGCATCTCAGGGATTTGCAGGGCTTGTGACTTTATAGAGCATTTTTCAAGCAAAATGTAACTCATTGTTTGATATAGCAATTAAAAAGGACAAACATGGAATGAAACAAAATACAAGGATTGTAAAATGACCACACTAATAAAAGCATTTGCAGAAAACAGTAAAATATTAACTCAGCAATAAAAACAAACCGTGTACAAGACATGAAAAGAGCACATTAAAACAAGGCCAACGGGCCAATTGAGGAATCTATGGAGGCTTAAAATTCAAAAGATAGTTTTTATATTTTCATAGACAAACCAGTCTTCAAATCAACTTTATTTTTCTTAAATGCATCAGCAACACATCCTCTCGCTTAGAGTTTCTCCAACATCTTTCCTGGACCACTTATGAGCACAAACTGCTGGATAGAAATTTGAAAGCTGGATGAGGAGCTGGGTACTGGGAGAGCACCATTAGTTCTACCAATACTTTGCTCAGTGAGTTAGAGCAGAATAGCAAATGAAAGATTTCACGTTTACTCAGTAAACCATGTACACTTCCAACTGTACAAGGACTGGATAAAGCTTACCCAGGATACCAACTAGGAAATCTGACTTCCCATCTAGAAGTTGTAAATTCAGAGGATGCAACATCAATAGGCATGTTCTGGCACAACTGCAGAACCTGCCATTACAGAGTGGAAAGGCAACAAGTCGCCTATTAAAGCTATGGTTGGTAATCCTGTTCAGAAACACATTTTGTAATACTGGGTGAAATGGTCCGTCAATCCTGAGAGAAATCTATACAAGATGTATTTAGAAAAAGGGACGAAAATAATCAGACCTCTGTGGCAGCTGCAGGACTGAGAAAAAGCCCCAATCCGAGATCAGCGGGGTGCTGATCTCGGATTGGGGCGCTACAAAAAACCAATCAGATGCCTCTGCGCTTTCTGCCTACGCCCCCCTCTGTCGGCTCCCTCATCCGCGCGAGTGGGACATGTCGGCAGAGTCCCAGCGTCAGATGCGCGTTCAAGTTTGTGGGGGCGTGGCTTTGGATGAAGCACTGACGGAATGGGGAGGGGGGGTGGAGCTTAGAGGAGGGGCCACTTTCGAATCTTGCGAGCTCTCTTGCTAGCTCTCTTGCTAGCTCACTAGGATTACCTACCATAGCTTTAAAGCACAATAGTAGAGTGGTACAGGGTAGGGTTGTCAAAGAATATTCTAAATTCAAATAGGTTTTAAAAACAGACAAAGTTGAAAATTAATATTCAAATGTGGAAAAACATCTGTGCAGCCGCTGTCTGCCTTGAGTCGGCACACTGCATGACGGGGTCAGGGACAGGTCACAGGAGTCGCACTGTCTGGCACAGCGTCACTGCTGAAAGTTGACTTATGTAAAGATGGCACAAAGTTCAGGGCCCATCTCGACTGCAGGCGCAAAGAAAGTGATTTTAACCCCCAAAAATGTGAAAAGTTCTTTCTGGAAATACTTCTGAATTTGGTCTGTTGACAGAAATTGTGGAGCCTCGAGACAAAGTTGTATGGAAGCTACGGTTAGCTTATCATTCGACCACCAGCATGAGGATATTGAAAATGTGCACCCAAATGAACATGGTATAATATTAAACTCAAATACATTGTCAAATATGTTTAAACTACCTATACAAGTAGTCATGTCTCGTAGTTTGTCTTGTTATTGACACAATGCTGTTGTCGCCTGGCTGATTGAAAGCCCCCAGATGCGTATATGCGTCAGACATGATGCGACATGTTTTTTTTTTTTAGAGGGAATATTTGAACATAAGCAATTTTGACAGTCCTAGTACAGTGGAAACCGCTTATAGTGGTCACGGATATAGTAATCAACCGCTTACATAGATCAAAAGGCTTGGGACAGAATCATTTCAATGCAAATGCTGTTTAAATAATTCGTTTATAGTAATCAAGAAATCCGCTTATGTTCATTTTATGAATGTAAACATGTGCAAAAATAATTTTAAACTACGTGTAGCCATTTTATTTTTTAACTCCCTTGATTCCTTTCTGGACGTCTGCTTCTGCCTCGCTAGCTAACGTAACGAGTTGACACCGGGCGCACGAATCATGGCTGGAAAAAGGAAGTCATTTTCTCTGAAAGAAAAACGTAGTCTCCTCTAGGCGTATGACAAATTACCAAAAACGAGCCAACGAGATGCTGCGGCAAAGCCTCAGGTGCTTTTCCCGGGTGCCGTCGTTAGCATTCATGATGGTCTCTCGTTGCTTAATTAGACTACACAAGGCAGCTTGAGGAATGCCAAGCGTCGCCGCAGCATCTCGGCTTGCTGCCCGGTATCAACTCGTTACGTTAGCTAGCGAGGCAGAAGCAGGCATCCAGAAAGGAATCAAGGGAGTAAAAAATAAAATAGGAAAAACGAATTCGGTATTAGTAATCAACTGCTTATTGTGTTCAAATTGGCTCTGGACCAACGTGATCACTAAGCAGTTTCCACTGTATATGGATACCCGGAGACAAAAATAGAAATCATGTTCATTATCCACTGGCTTGCGATTACTTTAGCATTCCATCTGCAGGGAATGGGGGAAAAACCCAGACAAGGTCATATGACAAGACTGCCGAAGACATAGCACTGGCTTAACTGCAGAAGAATAAAGGAGTATCCAGCCAAGTATTTCAAGCACAATGTTTGGCAAGCCTTCAGGTTGGCTACCGTGCACTCAGCAATCTTTGCCCGGTGTTACGTGGTGGATCAAAGTTGTACCAATTTGAAGCATGCACTGCGGGGTTGTGGCTGGCTGCCATGTACAGGTGTAGAGAAATGGCTGTAAAGGATGCTGTAGCTGATCACTATAGTCAATTGAGCAGAGGGTGCAACTATTTAACACCTTCATAGCAATTCCTCTCAAGATGCAGAGCTTTGAGAAGCCATGTTTGAAACCAAACCGTCCCAGTCAAATGTGACAGGTGATGCCTGCCATTTGCCTTGAACCCAGATGGTGTACACAGGACATCGTTTCCCTTAGTCAATCATTCTGAAGCGAGATCATTTCATAAGATTTTATTCAAAGACTAAAAATAATCTTGTGCCGTTGGATTGAGCTTTCCAATCTGAAACAGAACCAGATTAGTTAGAGCATTGCGATTAAGACATCCTTTGCAGGTACCACTCTCAACATACCCTCTGCACATCATGTTCAGCTCTAGCGGGCACTTGGGAAGAACTTTTTCTGCTGCCCAGAACCATGGCTGTCAGTAATATGCTCCTTCAAGTAGTGTACATCCTGAAAGTAGTCTTTGCCCTTCTCATGCTGCTGGCTGAAGGTGCTGTAGGTTCCAGAGGGGTACAAGCCGTACAAAAGCCTGTAGTCAAAGTTACGAGATCCACCCACACCAAAGCGTGGCACCAGTACGGTTGCGGATCCCGGTCCAGACCCTTGGCGGTCATCCGGGTAGCCGAATTCCTCCGTCTGCTGCTGGTAATTCCCGAGTTCAGCTTCCTTCGTGACACTGGAGGTCTCCCCTGACTGGAGGACAGGGCCAGGTGGTGACAGAGGGGCTGCAGGGAGAACGTCAGTGAGGCTGAGGGCTTGGGCTGACGCATCCTCAAAGACTGAGGGAGCAATAGCCCACTGGGTTTCTGTGTGGAGACATTTCACAATTAGTCCTTTTCACAGCAGAAGCTCTGATAGCACAAAGTCTTGACATCGAAACACGGCAGGTTTCTGCTTCATAATAGAGCTCGGCAAGATTTGGTAGTGGCAACATGAAAACGCACAGACACCTTTAGGCTTCCAAACATATTTTTGGCCATCTACACGCCAAGCAGAAGATTTACCTTGTGGTCCAGGTTGGGCAGCTCCAGGTTGCAGAGCGCCAGCGTCAGATCCTACGTCAACAGGCACATAAGTGACAGTGGAGTATCCTGTTGCAGGCAGGCCAGAGCTCAAGCTGCTCAATGCTGGACCCGTCTGAACAGCCTGTGGGACACCAGAAGCTTGCACAGCCATTTGCACGGGCACAACGGAGCCATAGCTGCTGAGTCTTGGGTCAGCCTGAAGAACAGGTTGACTTACACCAGAGACCAGCACAGGTGTCACCATATAAGTGTTACTGGAAGCAGTGTTGGGCACGGTCACCGGGCGGCCAGCGGCTGCTCCCTGGTAAGAGCCAAAATGACCTGCAGCTCTTGTGCCGCTGCTGCTCTGGCCTGCTGATTTTGAACCTGGGTGCATGAGAACAAGTTTAGCAGAAGCTGATTCAAGCAAGCATGTAATGTTTTACCAGAACAGATGATAGCACACCTTTAGTGGGAAAACCCCATGTAGCAGCAGTCAACAAGGCAAAGAGGGAAACCCTGAAATTATGTACAACAAAGAGTAAGAATGCAATATTAACCAATGTTTCCAATCAATCAAACAAAAACTGTAAAAGGCAGCTTGTGCTTATACCTCAGGAAGAACCCAGCAGCTGTCATGGTGAAAACAAGCTATGAGAAGAAACAGCAAGGGTGAAGGTTTATAAATAATGCCACAGACCAGCCCAGACCAATCAAAGCTTAACGTGCTAACAACAGACAGCTGCTTGTGAGGGACTATCAGGACAGATGGACGCTGGAGGCTCATCTGGTTGTTCTGGTATCAGCCTCATTGTCTCCTCTCACCTTCACCCTCCTGTCTGTGCTAAAGGAACTTAGTCACTGCCAAATATTTTACAGCCGTAAAATAGCTCTACCCAAATTATCGTAATTCTCAGATTTTCTATTTCAGTTAAACGTAGAAGCTGGAAATAACATCCTAGATGTTGAGTTTTCACACCGACCCACTGACACATTTAACAAGTTAACTGAGGCCTGCAGAGTCTGAGATGTAGCTCTTATTGGACCTTTAAAGCAGACATGTTTTGCCCTTTTTGGTACAATTTCCCGAGGTCTTACTGAAATGTATGAGACAGGTCAGGAGCTCCTGGTCTTATTGGCCAAGTTTTCCCCCCAAAAGTGTATTTTATTTCCTAAACATGATGCTTTTCTAACTTTAACCCAGTACTTTTAATGTTTTACACCTTTCGACCAAGTAGTTTTGGAAAAAAAGGTGAAAAACGAATGAAGGAAACAACGGTCTCACAGCAGTTCAAAGACTGGTCTCAAACACAAGTCCCGTGTTTAGGAGATGGTTGACTGTGTGAGAATACCTCCAGGATTAAAGGACTAACGTGTCAGAGTAATTTAGAAAAGCTGCATTTATCAGCAGCAGAGAATACTGCAGATAACTATCACCTGGAAAATATTTCCAGGATTAAAGAACTTCCTTCCCTGGTTACCTGTCAGATTTTATTACTCATTCTAAAAGCTTTGAATAGTTGGACGGTTGCCTCTGTCTACGATCTGTGAACTCCTTACTCCCCTGATTGCTGCTCACACGGCCCACTGTTTAATATAACTGACCTGTTCATTAGATGGAAATGAATCCCTGCATACTCCTAAAAATCACTTTATTTTGAGGCTTTTTCTTCTAATTAAAACCCCACTTTCATAATTACTCTGGACTCTTTGTAAAATGCAAATAAAACCAGAAAGATATGATCTTAGAACTATTAAAAAGTTATATCTAATTAGAAATAGTGCCAGTTCGGTGCCATCTGTTGGTTTCCTTAGCTAGGAAATAGTTTTTCAATTGCTCTGTATGAATGAATTGGATTCATTCTGAATTGAATTAATTGGATTATAATTTCAATGAACTGAACTCCAATTGGCCTGAATTGGACTTTATTACTGAAGTGCCCTGAGATGACATTTGTTGTAATTGTAATAGTTTATTTTGGCAACATTTTAAACAAACTGACATTATTCTGTCTTGGAAAACACTGCTGGTGGAAAACATGATACTGGCTGCTGAAAAACTGGCAGAAGTGGACCTTCCAACGTGACAGTGACAGGAAGTAATCAGCTGAAGTCGTCCAGAGATTAAGAGAGAACACAAATCAGCATTCTGGAATCCGGACTTCAGTTCCATCCAGAATCTGTGGTTGGAACCACAGACCAGAAGAGACAGAACAGAAGCCTTCACAAAGTTGTGATGTCATCACTGTGGTGACATCACAATCGATGTCATCTCTGATCTTGTTTGACATCACAAAGCTTATACAGGCCAGACATTTTCACTGCTTTTTCACAGTTGGTCAGGAGTTTATCTGAAGAAACACGTCCAGTGTTCAACCAAGAAATCATCTCCTCCACTTCAGTGGTGTGACATGACAGACGACGATTTGCCCGAGCGTTTCTACACGTGTCCCATTACTTTTGGCAGTAAGGAAAGTTATGAGGAACCCACCAACTGTTGGAAAAAGAACAATCCCAGGTCTCTGCTGCAGCTGGGACTCCTCACTCAGAGGATGTCCAGCTCCTGCAGGATCATCTCCAGGCCTCCGTAGTTCCTCGCGTCAAGTGGAAGTTTCCAGTTTCACAAACCGAGGGGATTCCCTCTAACGCCTCTGCTGCCGACCGAGATTATGGATCAGAGAAATGACAGAACTCTTACCCACAGAAGAATGACTAGATCAGCTATTTATAGCATGGGATGGATATTCTCAGGACAAAGCTGCTGAAGAAACATTTCTTTCTGACAGGAGAAAAAGACAGAAGAGTGGCAGCAGAGAGCGGCTGCTCCATGACTGAGGAAAAACTAAAGAAGGTGGAAAACTGTTTGACGCGTGAGCGTCATCTCCGTCAAAAGTGTGAGCAGGAGCTCAAGCAGTGCAACCGAGTCCCTGCAGGATTGTGTGAAACTCTGAAAGCAGCAGCAGCAGAAACTGAATATCAGTCAGTTCTGAAAGAGGCAGAGAGCTGGAAAGAGCAACTGAAAGAAAAGACTGCCGCCGATATTAATCTGGCCTCCAGACTAACAGCACAGGAGGAGGCAACAAAGACACAAGAAAAGAAGGTGGCAGATCTCATGAAGGCTTTATTTCTATCCGCCATGATCGAGCCAGAAGAGAACAAAGTGCTGTCAGTGTTCAGCTCTCAGACAGTTCACCTTCAGTTCCACTGACACACTGATGCTGGGAATTCATTTTTAATCAGTGCTGCAGTCTGTCCTTCACTCACATGGTGGGGACATGAGATTTCCTCTGACTCACAAACACAACTACATTGCTGTCACTGTGCTGCTTATTGGGCTGTGAATGTTGTCAGAGCAGCTTTTCAGCAACAAGCTGCAGATGTGGCTGTTGTGCTGCTTCTGATTCACAGTCAGTGTGGACAATATGGAAAGTGGAGCTCAGGAGGAGCAGCTGGAGCTTCTGCTTCTTCCATCATTACTTAGAGAGATGACACTGGAATGACACTGAGATGCTTTGGTATTCAGAGCTTTTATTGATTCTTTAAGGCTGGCAGCTTCAGGACACTTTCTCCAGTCTGACCCTCACTGGGAACACAATCAGACATACTGGGACATGTGGGAAAGGATCACAGTGTTCATACTGTACATATCTGAGAACATCCACAGGAAGACACTTTATCATTTACATGTTGATTCTGCCTTTCAAAGTCAGATTCTTACTAGAATCCATGTTATACACTGTATGCTGGCACGTAGAAATAATCCCATTCTGCTTGTAAGCAGCTCTTAATAGAAACCAGCATGACTCCACTGTTATTACTGTATTATGTTGATGCATGAAAACAGCTGAATAATTGTGCTGTAAACACTGAGAACAAGCTGCAGATGTGGCTGTTGTGTTACTTTTGCTTCACAGTCAGTGGAGACAACATACAAAACAGCTTCAAAGATATTTCCAGGTGAGGCGTGAAGAAAGCAGCTGTGAGCACCGTAACATACAATCAGGGGCGGACTGGGGCAAAACAGTAGCACGGGAATTTACTACCTGACTGGCCCACTCAGGGGCCGGGGCAGCAGAGCATGGTGGCGAATACTGGAGGCGGATGATGGAAGGTGGATGATGGAAGGTGGAACAAATATGTTGATTTTGGGAGACAAAAAAATATGCATGTAAACATTATTGAAGAGATAATGACACATAATTCCATCTGAGGCCTTGATTAGAATTAATATATAATAGTTTTCATAGTTACTTAGAATAGTCTGCAATAGTTGCTTAATAGTGTGAAGACAGCTGGAGGACTGACAAAAAGCTGACCAATCCAAACTCCTCTGGCCGAGCACATAAAACCTGTTGGGCAGGTAATTCTTTTTTTTGCTTTGGGGGGATTTGTTATATTCATGAAATATGTACAGGTAAATGAGACATGAGTCCCACCGTCAGATGCGCGTTCAAGTTTGTGGGGGCGTGGCTTTCCATGGAGCACTGATCCATCCCGCTTAGCGGAGGTGCTTCTTTCAAATCTTGCTAGCTCTCCAGGATTACCAACCATGCCTTTAAATGTATTGAACATTCTCCTACATCGTGTTGTTTGATATCTATGTTTCACGCCTGGGCCTAGTCCACACACGATAATAACGTTTTTACAGCCAAACTATCCGAAATGTGTTGTGCTAAAAGTTAGCAAGCTAGAAAATAATTAAGATTAAGATTAAGATTAAGATCCGATTTATTGGTCATGCATACATGCATACACACGAAATTTGTCCTCCGCTTTTAACCCATCCAGGTTGGCAACTGTTGACACACACGTGAGACACTATTTGTCCCACTGTACTTTGTATTTTTTTTCAAAATCATTTTTCATTTTCTCCCGTTCTAATCCAATGACTCGGGTCGCGGTGGGGCAGTGCTGATCTCCACAATTTGAAGCCTTCAGTTCGTATTGATGATGAAAATGATTATTTTACAGTAGGCTACAGTAGTTATTTGTAAAAAAAAAAAAAAAAAAACGTTTATACAGTACTTTTATTTGTTAAACAAATGCTTGGGCCTGTAAAACGGCTTTGTTCTTTGGTTTCAATGCATTATGCAGTATTTCATTGTATAATAATTGTAAAAAAAAAAAAAGGTTTCTACTTCACGGATTTCGCCTATCACGGGTTCTTTTTGGAACGTAACCCCCGCGAAAAACGAGGGTTCACTGTAATCCAAAATAAATTTGGTGTCCTGGAAATGAAGTCTTGGCTGGTGAAGCACAGGGGAGCCATGGACCCCAGAACACGCCCCTGCAAGGCAGAACCTGACGTAGCGGACAAGGAGGCCCTCTGGGCACTACTTTAAAAAGCATGCATACTAACACACACACACACACACACACACACACACACACACACACCATATCTACTGTAGATAGTTCTTACTCTACACATACTTTTCTTTACTGTTGAAATTTGAAATTTAATAAACTACAAACTACAAACACATTTGTTGACTGTCATTGATTTAATATGACTTTAACTGATAACGTCATGGAATATGGCCAGGACAGCCATACAGATTCGCGACACCTTGCGTTGCTTTGTGCTGTGTCGCGTCACGTTGCGTTGCGTCGCGTCACGGTCTGTCTGATCAAAAAATTCATAGTTTACCCACCTCTAATTTGACCACTACAGCCTTGACGGCAGCATTTCTGCACTGGAGATATTAAGCCGTGAGGGTTTGCCTCAACTAAGAATTTTCCCAGTGTGGGTGGGTGTGGCTCTAGAGATGGGGAGAGTGGAAAAACTAAATCAATTTGTGCTCCAAGTTCCTTGGAGCACAAATTTAAACAGGCCAGAAACAACAACAAAAAAATACATCAACACAAGGATCCAACTGATATTTATAGCTCAGAGAAGTTAATATTTTAGAGAATCTATCTCTATTTAGAGAATAGAGAAATATTTCTGTGAATCAAACTTATCATTAGCAGTGATATCCTCCATGGCTGTACAGACACAGGAAAAAGCAGCAAATAAACAACATCAAATAAACAACAGAACAGCAGTGCAGATACATCACAGCAATGAACTCCCAGCAACAAAATACCTTTAATTCACTTCACAAAACTCAGCTGTGTCTCCAGTATCATAAACATAAACTCCAGCATAGAGCGGCTGAGTGAATGTGGTCTGGACTCTGTGGAGGAGAGTCATGGTTTCAGAGACGCTGTAGAAGGACAGAACACCTGCTCTGTGATCCAGGTACACTCCTACTCTGGAGGACTGAGGACCTGAGATGGAGGTTTTCATGTTGTTGTACCAAAATTCATTCTGGTTTTTGTAACAATGCCAAAGATTTGTCATTAAATCCAAATCCACCTTCATCCCCTGCTCTGCTGATGTTCTTGTATGCGACTGCTACATCAGCTCCTCCCCCTCTCATCTCCACCTCCCAGTAACAACGTCCAGTCAGACTCTCTCTGCTCAAAACCTGAAACCGATCTCTGAATCTGTCTGGATGATCAGAGTAAGACTGAGGTTGTGTCATTAATGTCACTTTTCTGTTCCCCTCTGACAGTAACAGATATGTGTTTGCTGTGTTTGGATCCAGTGTGAATATTTTAAGAAGTCAGTAATGAAGTAATGATCAGTAATGAAAACCCAGTTTAAACTATATACAGTCTTTGGTTTACACAAGCCTCAGTGAAAATAAATACAATTATTATTGGTGCCAATGCCAAAGGCATCAAGGCACACATATTACTATTGTGCATACTTATTATTCTCCCGTTTCCGTAACGAATTTCGGCAAGGAACTAGTCCCGCGTGGTTGGTCCGACCAGGATAAAAAGCATATCTCTGCATGTCCACCGATAGGGACTGGTGTGCTATGACTTTTCTCTCTCATTACTCAAACAGATTCCCGGAAAATTGGGAAATACTGTGAATTTTGGCCCATTGGAAATGCATTAAAATGAATAAATAATGCGACAAAAGTAGTCCTATTTGGAGGCCTCATAACTCAGCCATAATTCATCATAGCGATATCATTCAAAGTTTAAACAGGCCAGGAAAGACTCAACTTTAATTGAGCTTAGGGGTTTGTTGATATATTTTATAGCTTTGACACAATGGCAGTTTAAGTTTTAGGAAAAATCAGTACTCCTCTCACTCTGCTATCCTGGGGTCTCATACTCTATTTTGACAAGCTCGAAATTAATACCAAAATAACTCAAACAAACTTTTTTCACATCCAAAATGTCTGCTGCACCTAGACAGATTATACTTAAAAATGTAGGTATTTTTGTCCTCTTTCACCAAATGTCACCGTCATTGTGCTTGGCTCAAAGTTTTCTGTAAAATGACCTCCGAACGCAGAGAACAACCACTCGGGCTGCCATTGAGGGCCATTATAGCCATGTAAACTCATCTCCTTATCAAATCAATGTGAACGCTGTTTTTAAAACTGACATAAAAAAATACCATACATAGCAACAGCATAAAACTTACACCAGTGGCTTTTGCTATCCCTTCTGGCACTCACGGTTCAAGAATCTTTTTAATATGACTCATAGTTTTTGAACGGCAACTGTTTGTTCGAGTCACACATATCAGTATTGAACACCGAGTTCTCCCTGCCAGTTGGAGCCATATTGTGTGCGCTCCTCTCCTCTTACCCACGAAGCTGTCTGCAAAAATACTGATCACACAGCTTATACTCCTTCTGAGGGCACAGCCAAGATGGCTGACCTGTTATAACAGGTTTATGCCAGCCACTGTGTTATGTCTGCTCCCAATATAATATGACCATAACATGACAGCCTCTGTCTCTCAGTGGGCAGTAGCTCCATTGGCACCCATCAACATATCTTCAGATATTTTCTAGTTCTTTCCGTCACTACCCAGTTTGTGACCATCTGCAGGTATGTTCGTTAATGTTTATGTATTTGGCAGACACTTTTATCCAAAGCAACTTACAGATAGGGTAACGGGGTCTTTCCTAAGGACCCCAACTGGAGACATTACCTTTCATGCAGGGGATTTGAGCACAGGTCACCTACAATAAAGGTGGCAATCTTACCACTGCACAATCCAGTCCCTGTAGGTATACAAGTGGCTCTGGTTGGGGAGGGAGTGAATGGCTCATAACATTGTGTGAGTTACACCATCTTCTTGAAGTATCTCCCACAGGAGAACACTACATAATGACATGCTTTTTCCATGTCTGCTGATACTGTGTTCCTCTTGCACCCACAAGCTATCTTCAATGAGTTTCTAATCCTCTCTTTATCTTGACTGATGCGTTTCAGCCAGAAGTGAAAATCAATACCTCGTTGATATTTCTATCAACAATAGGGAACCAGATTCTTTAGGAAGAGTCAAGCAAGTTATCATAGTTCAAAGGAAATATAATCTAACAATGGTGGTAATCAAGAAGTAAGACATTGGAAAAAACCATCAAGTTGAAAATAAATTTGATGAACTATGATCTCCGGGATAAGTGAACTATAGCCCACTTGTCAACTAAAGCTTAATACTGCCAACCATCTTGGGACACCAGTTAATGCCATGAGCAAATATGACAGGAAAGGTTTTATCCTCAGATTTGTGTCGTACATTACATTTACATTTACATTACGGTCATTTTGCAGACGCTTTTATCCAAAACGACTTACAATGAGTGCGTTCAACATCGGTAGGCAAAAGAACTTCAGGTCACAAGAAATCATAAGTGCATTTCCTTCCAATACCAAACAGCTAAGAGCAAAACTAGTGCTAGAGTAAGTGCGATAAGTCAGGTACCTCAGCCTCTCACCAACTGCACACCAGTCACAGCGGGGTGGGGATGCAAACCCTGGTTCGGGTAGGGGGAGAAATAAAAAAGGTAAGAAAAGCAGGAATGGGATTCAAACCCTGGTTCGGGTAGGGGGTAATGAAAATATAGAGGGTGCCAGGGGTGGAGGAAACAATAAGTGCGTAAGGAACTAGGATGGCGCAGGGTAGTTTTTCCTGAAGAGGTGGGTTTTCAGCCTGCGGCGAAAGATGGGCAGCGACTCAGCTGTCCTGATATCAGTCGGGACCTTTGTTTGGTCAACACAGAACTGAAAAGCAATCTTTGTTATTCCCCAACTCTCATTAAATAACATCAAACATTCATAAATATCACATATGACTATATATTTATAGAGCTGATTCTTTCTACATAAATATGTGTTTTATTGTAATCATGTTGAACCATGTTAGTTTATAGTGTCCCTTCAGTTTGTTGTTATGAGTCATCTACAAATAGTTCCTCACTGTTAAAGAATAAATGTCAGAACAATAAAGTGGAATTTCTCAAAAAAACTTTAATTTGTTGTCACATTAAACATGATAACTGATCTCATGATTTATTCTGATCTTGGAAATGAACACCTCAGAACAGACTTCCTCATTTGTTGGTTGATTTAGAAAACAGCAAAAACATTTGATCTCTGAAACAAATCAAAGTAAGACAAACTACAGAATTATTTTCACATTTACAAAGTGATGGGATTTGAAAATAATCTGTGATAAAGGAAGGTCTGCTGGTTTCTCTGTTTGACTCCATGAAGTGGAACAGAAACAACAGCATACAAATACATCAACACAAGGATCCAACTAATATTTAGAGCTCAGAGAAGTTTGGATTTTCAAGTGGAGAAATATTTCTATGAATCAAACTCATCATTAGCAGTGATATCCTCCATGGCTGCACAAACACAGGAAAAAGCAGCAAATTAAAAAAAGAACAGCAGCGCAGAGACATCACAGCAATGAACTCTCAGCAACAAACTGACTAAATACATTTATTTCACTTTACACAACTCAGCTGTGGCTCCAGATTCCCAAAATCTAACTCCAGCGTGGAGCGGCTGAGTGAATGTGGTCTGGACTCTGTGGAGGAGAGTCATGGTTTCAGAGACGCTGTAGAAGGACAGAACACCTGCTCTGTGATCCAGGTACACTCCTACTCTGGAGGACTGAGGACCTGAGATGGAGGTTTTCATGTTGTTGTACCAAAATTCATACTGGTTTTTGTAACAATCTAATGCCCAAGATTTGTCATTAAATCCAAATCCACCTTCATCCCCTGCTCTGCTGATGTTCTTGTATGTGACTGCTACATCAGCTCCTCCCCCTCTCATCTCCACCTCCCAGTAACAACGTCCAGTCAGACTCTCTCTGCTCAGGACCTGAAACCGATCTCTGAATCTGTCTGGATGATCAGAGTAAGACTGAGGTTGTGTCATTAATGTCACTTTTCTGTTCCCCTCTGACAGTAACAGATATGTGTTTGCTGTGTTTGGATCCAGTGTGATTTCACATGAATATTTTAAGAAGTCAGCTCTGCTCTTTGGTTCTGGTTCTGGTTCTGGTTCTGGCAGTAAAATATCCACATCAGTGACTCTCATTAAGCTGTTTCTCCATTCCTCTCTCAGGATGTCCTGTAGTTTATCTCTGAGCTCTGACACAGCTGCTGTCACATCCTCAAAGTGCCTCAAAGGACGGATATTGATGCTGGGTGAGTGTGTAGACTCACTGAGTGCTGACACTGAGGGGTAGTTGTGCAGAAACTGGCTGTGATCCTCTGTGTGTGAGAGCTGCTTCAGCTCAGCATCTTTCCTCTTCAGCTCAGTGATCTCCTGCTCCAGCTTCTCCTGAAGCTCTTTGACTCGACTCCCTTCAGCTTCCTGCTGGGATCTGATCTGCTGCTTCACATCAGAGCTTCTTTTCTGGATGAGACGGATCAGCTCAGTGAAGATCTTCTGGCTGTCCTCCACTGTTTTATCAGCAGACTGATTGATGGCCTCCACCTCCTGCTGAAGCAGCTTCACATCTTTCTCTCTGTCCTGGATTCTCTGCTGGATCTGTTGTCGACTCCCCTCCAGCTCTCTCTGCCTCTCAGTCCTTTCTGCTGCAGCTGACACTGTGTCGTGGCCTTTATGTTCATCCACAGAGCAGAGATAACAGATAGACTTCTGATCAGTACGGCAGAACATCTTCATCACCTCATCATGAACAGAGCAGATGTTCTCCTGGAGCTTCTTGGAGGGCTCCACCAGCTTGTGTTTCCTGAATGGAGCCACATCATAATGAGGCTGAAGGTGTTCCTCACAGTAAGAGGCCAGACAGAATAAACAGGACTTGATGGCTTTCAGCTTTCTTCCAGAGCAGAAATCACAGGCCACATCTTCAGCTCCAGCATAGCAGAGATCAGCAGGAGCAGCTTGGAGTCCAGTCTTCTTCAGCTGCTCCACTAAATCAGCTAACATGGTGCTTTTCTCCAGAATAGGTCTTGGTGTGAAAGTATTCATGCATTGAGGGCAGCTGTGAATTCCCTTCTTATTCTTTCCATTCCAGTAGCCTTTAATACAGTTCATGCAGTAGCTGTGTCCACAGGGAATAGTCACCGGCTCCTTCAGCACATCCAGACAGATCGAACAAGAGAAGCTTTCCAGGTCCAGTTTAACCATTTTCTTTGCTATTTCCTCCATTTGGCAGAGCAGTGTGTGACTCTCAGAGCAGAAACACGTCTGTGCTGTCTTACAAAACAAATTCCACCTCCTTTTATTGCAGCTGATCTTCACTTAAGAGCTCCTCTACTGTCACACAATGGTTTCACACATCCTCCCACCTTCAGATCAGTTTGGGGAGGGAACAAGGAAGTTTCCTTCACTGAAAGGGACAGTGCTGGTTTCACCTCAATCCTGCAGTAAAGTCAGGATTGTTCAAGGGTTTGTTGCATTATTCTTATTTGTTTTCTGTTGAAGGGAAATATTCATTCATTAACCTTCCACTGAAAGTTGAACATGAAGAAAATCTGTTTTCTCTGCATCTATCAGACCAACATTGTTAGATACGTTTAGCAGGCAGCTGTACAGGAAATGTAAATGTTTCTGAATATTTTCATGCTTTTCATTTATATTTATATAATCAGCTCCAATCTGCAGAGGTTGATATTTATAAATCATGATCTTCTGCTGATAAGCTCACCTAAATCTTCTGACTGATGCATTCAAGTGCATGAAATGAAATATGAATTCTCGTTGTTCTGTTCCACGTATTGTTTAAGGGTCGTCATAGGTACGAGTCTGGGTGGAGCAGGTAACAGTAAGGTGGAGTTTCCAGCTGACTCCTCAGTTTCAGTCGGCTTTGGAGGCTGCAGATGGAGAGGTAACTGTGCTGTTTAATCTGCCACTTATTGATAAGTTAAAGTTTACAAAAAAATAATAATAAAAGGAAGAAGTTCCCTGAAAGCAGCATCAGTGTTACAGGTTGTGAGTCCTGTGAACAAACTGACACAGTGTTATGTTACACATATTTAAACTTCTCTTTCCTCGTGTTGTTGAATCTGCCAAAGCCTCAGTGAAGCTTTCTCATGTCTCCCTGCAGTTTCAAAGCTGAAATCTGAAAACTAACACAAGAGGGCGCCTTCATCCTGCTCACAGGGATGCAGAGGAGGTCAAAGCTCCTGTTCTGTTCATTTACACTGAACTCTGCCTGTGTTCTGGCCACTAGAACATCCTAGTTTATTTTAAATCCGTAATACATAAACATTACCTAAAGTGTCTTTCAAGTATTAATGCCTTGTAGGCCTCATTGACCTGAGTTCATACAACTAATTTCAGTAAACCCAAGAACACCCTCAGACAGAGACTGATTAAACACCCAAACACAAACTGGGTGGTGTCATGTATGCAGTGCAGCAAAGACTGTGCAGACCTCTTTATAGGAGAGACCAAACAACAGCTCCACAAGCATATGGCACAACACAGGAGAGCCACCTCTTCAGGTCAAGACTCAGCAGTGCACCTTCATCTCAAGGAGAAGGGACACTCTTTGGAGGACAGTAATGTCCACATTCTAGACAGAGAGGACAGGTAGTTAGAGAGAGGAATCAAAGAAGCCATCAATAGCCGCTTTCGGACTGTAGGAACCTTTGGCAGTTCTAATAACCTTTTAATCCGCAGGGCCGTTTTCTCCCGTGTTCGGACATACAGGAACTCGGGGCTTTCTCCCTTAGTTCCTATAACTATTTAGCTCCTTCTCCGAGGTCGGGTCTTTTCATAGTTCTATAGAACTATTCTAACGGAGGTGTGTGGTGGTCGGTAGCTACGCCCCATGTCATGCTATCACGGCTGAAATGTCTCCTCATATGACACAGACACAACCGGCGGGTGTTTAATAAGTTAAACTTACACTGGTCTCATTAGTCTGCAGCGCTCTGCTCTCCTTTCTTCCTTCATGAAATAAAAAAGTATCGTCTCCTGACTCTCTCTGTGAGCTTTTCCAGCCTCGATATTAGACGCCTGATGTGATTGTCCATGATTAATATCACCATCATGCAGACCATAAACACGATGGCCTCCCCGCGCTCCATATTAGCTTCTTGGTGGTGTTTTTTCTACTCTCCTTACTTTTGCCGTTTTGTTTTGTGTTTGAATGTAGCGCTAAACGGCTAACGGCTAACACGTCACTGCAGCAGACGGCTGTGCGCGGCGCATCAGTCCCTATCAGGTCCCGACTCATGTGCGAATGCAGACTGAAACAGTTCCGCTGGGGAAGGACAGTTATCAGAACGAAATTTGAGGAGGGTAGTTCTGATAACTACTTTCTTAGAACTGTCTGTCCGAAAGCGGCTAATGTAAAACTGGGAAAAACATTGTTGAACAGAGGAGGTGGTCTCAGGTTTCACCTTCCCAGCACCTACAATGCAGCATTGTCTCTCCTCCAGAGGCAGTTTGACAATCATTCTCACCTTGGATTCTGTGACCAAAACTCACTCTGTCAGGCAGGTAGACAATTCGGAGGTGATAAAGACACTAACGACATGCAGATTGGTGGGTATTCAGTGACACATGTGACGGTAACGACCCTCTGCGTATAAGCTTATACATGTAGTTCAGACAAAAGAAGATGGTGTAACTCAGGCTACGGCTACACGAAAACGAAACGAGGTTTTTTTTGAAAACGGGTACGAAAATTCTTGCGACCACACGGAAACGTGCTGCTGTAAAGACTCAGGTCCAGACGAAAATGGATGAAAACGATGAAACGATGCAGTACACACGCCACTGTGTCACGCCACGCTGTGAGACAATAGAGAAGTGTTAAAATTGGCTCACAGCGTCAACGTGTGACTGACGCAAAAACGTTTTAGCTGTAACAATGGAAACGAAACGAGGCCGTTTTCAAACTTTCCCACTCTGGAACCCGTTTTCAAAAACTATCGTTTTGGGGTAGTGGGAACGCCGGCTCCGTGTGGCCGCGACAGCGAAACGATAAGAAAAAGTATCGTTTACAGTGAAAAACGTTTTCGTGTAGCCGCAGCCTCACACAATGTTAAAAGCCATTCAGTCCCTCCCTCCTTTATTGTAGGTGACCTGGGCTCAAATCCCCTACATGAAAGGTAATACCTCCAGTTGGGGTCCTTAGGAAAGACCCCCTTACCCTACCTGTAAGTTGCTTTGGATAAAAGTTTCTGCCATATACATATGGTCACAAACTGGGCAGTGATAGAAAGAACTACAAAATTTCTGTAGAAATTTTGATGGATGCCAATGAAGCTACTACCCGCTGAGAGACAGAGGCTGTCATTTTATTGTCATGTTGTATTGTGAGTAGACATAACACAGTGGCTGGCATAAACCTGTTAAAACAGATGAACAGAGTTCATTTGAGAGGAAACCGTGAGGCCAAGCACAATGAGGGGAATATTTGGTGAAAGAGGACAAAAATACCTACATTGTGAAGTATATTTTGTCTAGGTGCAGCAGACATTTTGGATGTGAGAGAAGTTTATTTGAGTTATTTTGGTATTAATTTCGAGCTTGTGTAAAAATTGGCTTTGTTCTTAGACATTATAAATGAAATAGTCTCTGTACTTTTCCATGATGACCTAAAGTGAAGACAAAAAGATTGGGAAAGCAAGACCAGATTCACACACACACATTGTTTGGCTGATCCAGAGAATATGACAAAGCATGTTGAACCTACTCATGTCCAATCATACTCGGTCGAGTGTGAGTCCAACCTATGCAGTAAGTACTGATGATACCCGGAAATCGAGGCTCAGTCTGACAGACTTCCTGCGGGAGCTCTGTTCCACTGAGCCCAGCGCTGATATGCTTGACATGTGACTATCAATAAACACTTTATTTAACTTGAGATTCCTCCGGCTTGTTATTGAGCTGCCATTGAAAGAATCGATCTAACAGGAGGCAGATTTAATTTTCAGACAGCTCAACTCTGCAGGTTTTTTACCTCTTCTGAAGTCCAACAGCTGTACGAGAGTTCATGTCTCATGTCATATACTTAGGCTAGCCGTCCACTATTCCGGCACGTCAACGTAACTCGCCGGATTGGATGCCTAGTTGTCGCCGTGTTGCTACTACAGTGGGTGTGTGGGGCGTGTATGGCTCCGGGGGAAAGTAAATAACTTGTGATTTTAACCAACCAAAGTTTCTCCCTCTAAAAATTTGAGTTTTGGAGGGAAATTAATGTGTATGAATCGTCACCAATGGAACATTATTTCATATTGTACCATGGATCCGGATCTGCGAGCGAGGAGAGCTGCTGTGCTGCTGCTGCTGCGACACAGGAGATCACATGATCTACTGTCATTGGATAACGCACTCCGTCTGCCGTGGCAAATTTGCATAGAGTCCGGCCAAGCCCAACTTTTTGACGTGCAGCGGGTCCGCCGCTCGCCGTGCCGGAATCCCAGCATGCTTTGCGAGCATGGCGACAACGATCGGCCGGATTTCATTGAAAATGAATTGAATGCGTTGGATACGGCTTGACGTGCCGGAATAGTGGACGCCTACCGTTACTCTGCTCTCAGAGGTCATTTGAGGGGAAACTGTGAGGCCAAGCACAATAAAGGAACATTGGGTGAAAGAGGACAAAAATACCTACATTTTGAAGTATAATTTGTCTAGGTACAGCAGAAATTTTGGATGTGAGAGAAGTTTGTTTGAATTGTTTAGGTATTCATTTTGAGCTTGTCAAAGAAGAGTGTGAGACCCCATGACAGCAGAGTGAGAGGAGTCCTGATTTTTCCTAAAATTTAAACTGCCATTGTGTCAAAGCTATACAATATATCAAAAAACCCCTTAGTTCAATTAAAGTTGAGTCTTTCTTGGCCTGTTTAAACTTTGAATGATATCTCTATGATAAATTATGGCTGAGTTATGAGGCCTCCAAATAAGGCTACTTTTGTTGCATTATATATGAATTTTAATGCATTTCCAATGGGCCAAAATTCATAGTATTTCCCAATTTTCCGGGAATCTGTTTGAGTAATGAGAGAGAAAAGTCATAGCACACTAATCCCTAGCGGTGGACATGCAGAGATATGCTTTTTATCCCGGTCGGACCAACCACGCGGGACTAGTTCAGTGCCGAAATTCGTTACGGAAACGGGAGAATAATAAGTGTGCACAATAGTAATATGTGTGCCTTGATGCCTTTGGCATTGGCACCAATAATAATTGTATTTATTTTCACTGAGGCTTGTGTAAACCAAAGACTGTATATAGTTTAAACTGGGTTTTAATTACTGAGCTTATCTCATTCATCTGATGACACTCCTTAACTGTCACTGTTGAAAATGAGATTAAAATCCCTCAAAGTATTTATAGTTTAGATAGAAATTGTTAGATTGTTAGAAATGTTTGTTTTTAATGTTCCTCATAAGAATGTAGAGTCATTGTTGTGCTGAAGGAGTTTTTCCAACTTTGGGGTTGAGTTAATGTCTGAAATCATGGGGGATGGATGGTGACATCAGCGTCCTTTTGTCTTTCAAATCAGTGCAACTGATTCAGGTCTTTGGCTGCATGGATGTGATCATCATGCAGGAGTCTTTAGGTCAGTTTGTGATCTGTCTGAAGCCTCAGTTGAAAGAAACAGTCGTTAGCAGAGATGTTTCTCAGAGTACAGCTGTTTATCTTCTATCACCACCTGGAACCTCCACTTTGTCTTCTACACCTTTGTCTGTCCCCACACAGGTTCCATTTCAAACCTTAACCATCTGAGCTGTGAAACATCTTCTGCTTCAGATACTCATCACAGACATAAGTTCTGACAGGATCTCCCACTCCTCCATTATAAATATACTGAAATCCCTGCGGTGGTTTAGAGTTCAGGTTTTTTTATGGCATCAGATTGACTGTGACATTGTCAAAGTAGAGTCATATTATTTGAGGTTAATATATTAAAGCCACATTCTCACATTCATCCCTCTGTCCAGATAAAAATGATGCTTTTCTCCACCTAATAACTGAGTTCATCAGAGGCAGTCATCAGAGGCAGTCATCAGAGATAAAAGTAATCCTGCCTCCTCCGTTTCAATGCCCCCACTGACCAGGATGTATACAGACTTAGCTGCATATCAGCATGATCCTAAAATAAAGACTTTATCAGCACCTCAGACTGCCGCCTGACATGAAATGTTATGAGCAACACATAAATCACTGATCACACTGATCTGCTCACCTGGGTTTTCTCTCTTCTGAACAGATGTTTGCTGTGAAGGTTTTTGTTGTTTCCTGCCAACTGAAAAAGGCTGGAATGAAGTCATTCTGCTGTTTATGTTGTTTGTGTTTTCCGTGTGAACAAGAGTGGACAGAACACCAAAGGAACTCCATCTTAAGATGCTGCTTCTTATATACACACTGACAAAGAGACAAAGAGGGTTTCTATCAGGCTCAATCTGAAGACTCCAGTCACTATACAGAGCTCCACAAATAGATGATGACCAAACATGTCTGATGCAATCTTAAGAAACCTTTAATCGGTAATATCTACATGTGAGTTAAGAGCTAATATTTGACTCTTCTCTGGACTCTGTTCGAGCCAGCCAGGAGTACAGAAGGTTTGCAGGTTATACAGTCTGTGGTTTACACAAGCCTCAGTGAAAATGAATACAATTATTATGGGTGCCAATGCCAAAGGAATCAAGGAACACATATTACTATTGTGCATACTTATTATTCTCCCGTTTCCGTCACGAATTTCAGCAAGGAACTAGTCCCTCGCAGTTGGTCCGACCGGGATAAAACACATATCTCTGCATGTCCACCGCTAGGGACTAGTGTGCTATGAATTTTCCTTTCTCATTACTCAAACTGATTCCAGCAAAATTGGGAAATACTGTGAATTTTGCATCATTGGAAATGCATTAGAATTCATATATAATGGGACAAAGGTAGCCCTATTTGGAGGCCTCACAACTCAGCCGTAGTTAATCATTTTCTACAGAAATTTTGTAGTTCTTTCTATCACTGCCCAGTTTGTGACCATATGTATTTGGCAGAAACTTTTATCCAAAACAACTTACAGGAAGGGTAAGGGGGTCTTTCCTAAGGACCCCAACTGGAGGTATTACCTTTCATGTAGGGGATTTGAGCCCAGGTCACCTACAATAAAGGAGGGAGGGACTGAATGGCTTTTAACATTGTGTGAGTTACACCATCTTCTTTTGTCTGAACTACATGTATAAGCTTATACGCAGAGGGTCGTTACCGTCACATGTGTCACTGAATACCCACCAATCTGCATGTCGTTAGTGTCTTTATCACCTCCGAATTGTCTACCTGCCTGACAGAGTGAGTTTTGGTCACAGAATCCAAGGTGAGAATGATTGTCAAACTGCCTCTGGAGGAGAGACAATGCTGCATTGTAGGTGCTGGGAAGGTGAAACCTGAGACCACCTCCTCTGTTCACCGATGTTTTTTCCAGTTTTACATAAATGGCTTCTTTGATTCCTCTCTCTAACTACCTGTCCTCTCTGTCCAGAATGTGGACATTACTGTCCTCCAAAGAGTGTCCCTTCTCCTTGAGATGAAGGTGCACTGCTGAGTCTTGACCTGAAGAGGTGGCTCTCCTGTGTTGTGCCATATGCTTGTGGAGCTGTTGTTTGGTCTCTCCTATAAAGAGGTCTGCACAGTCTTTGCTGCACTGCATACATGACACCACCCAGTTTGTGTTTGGGTGTTTAATCCTTTGGGTGAAGCATTCTCTGTCTGAGGGTGTTCTTGGGTTTACTGAAATTAGTTGTATGAACTCAGGTCAATGAGGCCTACAAGGCATTAATACTTGAAAGAGACTTTAGGTAATATTTATGTATTACGGATTTAAAATAAACTAGGATGTTCTGGGTCAAAGTGGCCAGAACACAGGCAGAGTTCAGTGTAAATGAACAGAACAGGAGCTTTGACCTCCTCTGCATCCCAGTGAGCAGGATGAAAGCGCCCTCTTGTGTTAGTTTTCAGATTTCAGCTTTGAAACTGCAGGGAGACATGAGAAAGCTTCACTGAAGCTTTGGCAGATTCAACAACATGAGGAAAGAGAAGTTTAAATATGTGTAACATAACACTGTGTCAGTTTGTTCACAGGACTCACAACCTGTAACACTGATGCTGCTTTCAGGGAACTTCTTCCTTTTATTATTATTTTTTTTGTACACTTTAACTTATCAATAAGTGGCAGATTAAACAGCACAGTTACCTCTCCATCTGCAGCCTCCAAAGCCGACTGAAACTGAGGAGTCAGCTGGAAACTCCACCTTACTGTTACCTGCTCCACCCAAACTCGTACCCATGACGACCCTTAAACAATACGTGGAACAGAACAACGAGAATTCATGTTTCATTTCATGCACTTGAATGCATCAGTCAGAAGATTTAGGTGAGCTTATCAGCAGAAGATCATGATTTATAAATATCAACCTCCGCAGAGCGGAGCTGATTATATAAATATAAATGAAAAGCATGAAAATATTCAGAAACATTTACATTTCCTGTACAGCTGCCTGCTAAACGTATCTAACAATGTTGGTCTGATAGATGCAGAGAAAACAGATTTTCTTCATGTTCAACTTTCAGTGGAAGGTTAATGAATGAATCTTTCCCTTCAACAGAAAACAAATAAGAATAATGCAACAAACCCTTGAACAATCCTGACTTTACTGCAGGATTGAGGTGAAACCAGCACTGTCCCTTTCAGTGAAGGAAACTTCCTTGTTCCCTCCCCAAACTGATCTGAAGGTGGGAGGATGTGTGAAACCATTGTGTGACAGTAGAGGAGCTCTTAAGTGAAGATCAGCTGCAATAAAAGGAGGTGGAATTTGTTTTGTAAGACAGCACAGACGGTGTTTCTGCTCTGAGAGTCACACACTGCTCTGCCAAATGGAGGAAATAGCAAAGAAAATGGTTAAACTGGACCTGGAAAGCTTTTCTTGTTCGATCTGTCTGGATGTGCTGAAGGAGCCGGTGACTATTCCCTGTGGACACAGCTACTGCATGAACTGTATTAAAGGCTACTGGAATGGAAAGAATAAGAAGGGAATTCACAGATGCCCTCAATGCAGAAAAACTTTCCCAGCGAGACCTATTCTGGAGAAAAGCACCATGTTAGCTGATTTAGTGGAGCAGCTGAAGAAGACTGGACTCCAAGCTGCTCCTGCTGATCTCTGCTATGCTGGAGCTGAAGATGTGGCCTGTGATTTCTGCTCTGGAAGAAAGCTGAAAGCCATCAAGTCCTGTTTATTCTGTCTGGCCTCTTACTGTGAGGAACACCTTCAGCCTCATTATGATGTGGCTCCATTCAGGAAACACAAGCTGGTGGAGCCCTCCAAGAAGCTCCAGGAGAACATCTGCTCTGTTCATGATGAGGTGATGAAGATGTTCTGCCGTACTGATCAGAAGTCTATCTGTTATCTCTGCTCTGTGGATGAACATAAAGGCCACGACACAGTGTCAGCTGCAGCAGAAAGGACTGAGAGGCAGAGAGAGCTGGAGGGGAGTTGACAACAGATCCAGCAGAGAATCCAGGACAGAGAGAAAGATGTGAAGCTGCTTCAGCAGGAGGTGGAGGCCATCAATCAGTCTGCTGATAAAACAGTGGAGGACAGCCAGAAGATCTTCACTGAGCTGATCCGTCTCATCCAGAAAAGAAGCTCTGATGTGAAGCAGCAGATCAGATCCCAGCAGGAAGCTGAAGTGAGTCGAGTCAAAGAGCTTCAGGAGAAGCTGGAGCAGGAGATCACTGAGCTGAAGAGGAAAGATGCTGAGCTGAAGCAGCTCTCACACACAGAGGATCACAGCCAGTTTCTACTCAACTACCCCTCAGTGTCAGCACTCAGTGAGTCTACACACTCACCCAGCATCAATATCCGTCCTCTGAGGCACTTTGAGGATGTGACAGCAGCTGTGTCAGAGCTCAGAGATAAACTACAGGACATCCTGAGAGAGGAATGGACAAACAGCTCAATGAGAGTCACTGATGTGGATCTTTTACTGCCAGAACCAGAACCAGAACCAGAACCAAAGAGCAGAGCTGACTTCTTAAAATATTCACGTGAAATCACACTGGATCCAAACACAGCAAACACATATCTGTTACTGTCAGAGGGGAACAGAAAAGTGACATTAATGACACAACCTCAGTCTTACTCTAGTCATCCAGACAGATTCAGAGATCGGTTTCAGGTTTTGAGCAGAGAGAGTCTGACTGGACGTTGTTACTGGGAGGTGGAGATGAGAGGGGGAGGAGCTGATGTAGCAGTCGCATACAAGAACATCAGCAGAGCAGGGGATGAAGGTGGATTTGGATTTAATGACAAATCTTGGGCATTAGATTGTTATCAAAACAGTTGTGAACTTTGGTTCAACAACATGAAAACCTCCATCTCAGGTCCTCAGTCCTCCAGAGTAGGAGTGTACCTGGATCACAGAGCAGGTGTTCTGTGCTTCTACAGCGTCTCTGAAACCATGACTCTCCTCCACAGAGTCCAGACCACATTCACTCAGCCGCTCTATGCTGGAGTTTATGTTTATGATACAGGAGACACAGCTGAGTTTTGTGAAGTGAATTAAAGGTATTTTGTTGCTGGGAGTTCATTGCTGTGATGTATCTGCACTGCTGTTCTGTTGTTTATTTGATGTTGTTTATTTGCTGCTTTTTCCTGTGTCTGTGCAGCCATGGAGGATATCACTGCTAATGATAAGTTTGATTCACAGAAATATTTCTCTATTCTCTAAATAGAGATAGATTCTCTAAAATATTAACTTCTCTGAGCTATAAATATCAGTTGGATCCTTGTGTTGATGTATTTTTTTGTTGTTGTTTCTCTTCCACATCATGGAGCAGAACATAGAAATCAACAGACCTTCCTTTATTACAGATTCTTTTCAATTCATCACTTTGCAAATGTAAAAATAATTCTGGACTTACAATTTGATTTGTTTCAGAGATCAAATGTTTTTGTTGTTTTCTAAATCAACCAAGAAATGATAAAGTTTGTTATGAGGTGTTCAGAAATTAATTTCTAGGATCAGGAGATCAGTTATCATGTTTATTGTGAGAGCAAATTAAAGTTTTTATAAGAAATACCATTTTATTGTTCTGACATTTATTCTTTAAAAGTGAGGAACTATTTGTATATGACTCATTAGAAAAAACAGCAGGGACATTATGAACAAGAAAATTTCTGAAGAAGTTTTGATGGGTGCCAATGGAGCTTCTGCCCGCTGAGAGACAGACGCTGTCATGTTATAGTCATGTTGTATTGGGAGCAGACATGACACAGTGGCTGGCATAAACCTGTTATAACAGGTCAGCCATCTTGGCTGTGCCCTCAGAAGGAATATCAGCTGTGTGATCAGAGTGGGTAAGAGGAGAGTGCCAGAAGGGACGGCAGAAGCCACTGGTGTAAGTTTTATTCTGCTCCTATGTATGGTATTTTTTTATTGCCAGTTTTAAAAACAGCCTTCACATTGATTTGATAAGGAGATGAGTTTACCTGGCTATAATGGCCGTCAATGGCAGCCCGAGTGGTCGTTCTCTCCGCTCGGAGGTCATTTGAGAGAAAACCGTGAGGCCAAGCACAATGACAGGTACATTGGGTGAAAGAGGACAAAAATACCTACATTTTGAAGTATAATTTGTCTAGGTGCAGCAGACATTTTGGATGTGAGATAAGTTTGTTTGAATTGTTTAGGTATTAATTTTGAGCTTGTCAAGATAGAGTGTGAGGCCCCAGGACAGCAGAGTGAGAGAAGTCCTGATTTTTCCTAAATATTAAACTGCCATTTTGTCAAAGCTATAAAATATATCAACAAACCATTTAGTTCAGTTAAAGCCGGGTCTTTCCTGTCCTATTTAAACTTTGAATGATGTCTCTATGATTAACTACGGCTGAGTTGTGAGGCCTCCAAATAGGGCTACCTTTGTCCCATTATATATGAATTCTAATGCATTTCCAATGGGGCAAAATTCACAGTATTTCCCAATTTTCGGGAATCTGTTTGAGTAATGAGAGAGAAAAGTCATACCACTCCAGTCCCTATCGGTGGACATGTGGGGATATGCTTTTTATCCCGGTCGGATCAACTTTGAGGGAGTAGTTCCTTGCCGAAATTCGTGACGGAAACGGTAGAACAATAAGTATGCACATTGTAATATGTGTGCCTTGATGCCTTTGGCATTGGCACCCATGATAATTGTATTTATTTTCACTGAGGCTTGTGTAAACCACAGACTGTATATAGTTTAAACTGTGTTTTCATGACTGAGCTGATCTCATTCATCTGATGACACTCCTGTCACGATTGAGAATGAGATTAAAATCCCTAAAATTATTTTTAGTTTAGATAGAAATTGTTAGATTATTAGAAATGGTTGTTTTTAATGTTCCTCCTGAGGATGTAGCGTCATTGCTGTGGTGAAGGAGTTTGTCCAAGTTTGGGCTTGAGTTAATGTCTGAAAACATGGGGGATGGATGGTAACATTCCCGTCCCTTTGTCTTTCAAATCAGTGCAACTGATTCAGGTCTTTGGCTGCATGGATGTGATCATCATGCAAGAGTCTGTAGGTCAGTTTGTGATCTGTCTAAAGCTTCAGTTGAAAGAAACAGAGTCGTAAGCAGAGCTGTTTCTTAAGGCTCGTGTATACTTCGCAGCAGTGTGTCGCAGTGAGCTTGTCGCAGACACGACGCAGTTATTTTTTGATTTATGCATCTTTTGAAGCGCTGTCTGCGCTATGTTAATCCCACGCCACAACGCAAGAGGGACAATCACGAACAAGCTAGGATTGTGGGTGTTACGGTTACGGAGGTCATTCAACAACAATGGCGACTGGACGAATGCGCACTTTGATTGAGATGCAGCTGATCGATCTAGAAATAGAAGAAATATTGCTACTACTGGAGCTGGCAGAGAGGGAAAGAATCGTCACGGTTAGCACGGTTAGCGTCAGCCGGTTAGCAAACCGGAAATACGCATAGTGTAGAGCGGATGTAGAGTTGACCAATCAGAGGCCTCCTTTCTCTCCCCCCTGCGGCGATGTCTGCGACACTGTCTGCGACACTGTCTGCGACACTGTCTGCGGTGAGTTACAATTTTGAGGAGGTGCACCAGAGTGTCTGCGTAGGGGGGGGGGGCATGTCTGCGTACATACGCAGACGACCTGGTTTCCGACCATAAACCGCCCTTAAGAGTACAGCTGTTTATCTTCTATCACCATCTGGAACCTCCACTTTTTGTCTCTAAACAGTATAGTTCTATTTTAGAAGTCAGAATGCAATAACAGATTCTGTTTCAGAATCTATAAAAAGCTGATTGAGAGGCTGATGTTGAGCCTGCACATCGACTTCCCTGATGTGATTGTTCTCTGCAGCTGAAAATGGGACTCTCAGATAACTTAGTGTCTGTCAAGCTCCTCTGTTCTCTGTGTGTAGTTTTGTGTTTGTTGTCATATAGAGAAACCAGGGAAGCTCAATCCCACGACATGCTCATAAACTGCGTCTTTTCTAAACAGTATAAGTATGTGTTGTTTTTCAGGCGCTTTGCCTTTCAGGCTTTTAGAAACTACAGTGATGTCATGTCCTTTGATGACATGTTTCCACTTTGATGTCATGCAAAACTGTGAGGATACCCTCTCTTTTTCAGCTTTATGATCTGAACTGTAAATAATATGCAGCACATGTTCATAGAGCCCAGGCAATGGTGGCAAACATGGGTTGTATGAATGCTGTATGAGATGTAAATGAAAACAGAAGCAGTTATCCTTTTTATATATGTGATTAAAAATGGGACAACAGTAACTGAACCTGAATGCATCATTGTCCATGTCAGTAATAATGTATTTAGAGTACTGGGACTTTTCCCGGTGGGCCGGTGGGTCAGTGGGCCTGTAGAGTTTTAATGTAGTTGGGCTGGCCTTTGATGTGATAACCAATGTTAACAGTTCCTCTAGTGTCTGGCTAATCAACATTGGAGGGCCCAGGGTATAGGCCCCTCCTCCTCTTCATCTGTCAATTCATCAATCAATCAGCGGTGCAAAAATGGAGAAGAAACGTAAAGGAGGAGGGCAAAAATTGAGAGAAAAGAAAAGGCACGCACTACAAGCAGATGTGGCCAAGTGTCAGAAAATGACGTGACAGGGAGGAGGATGCTAGTCAGCTGTAATGTGATGACGGCCGCTGAATGGCTGCCCACCGCTCCAGGTTGGCATCTGTCTCTGAGTGTGTGACCCTGTGCATGTGCATGTGTGTGTCAACGGGTGCCAACCTGGACGGGTTAAAAGCGGAGGACAAATTTCGTGTGTATGCAAGTATGCATGACCAATAAATCGGATCTTAATCTTAATCTTAATTATTTTCTAGCTTGCTAACTTTTAGCACAATGCATTTCGGATAGTTTGGCTGTAAAAACGTCATTATCGTGTGTGGACTAGGCCCAGGCGTGAAACATAGATATCAAACAACACGATGTAGGAGAATGTTCAATACATCTAAAGGCATGGTTGGTAATCCTGGAGAGCTAGCAAGATTTGAAAGTAGCACCTCCGCTAAGCGGGATGGATCAGTGCTCCATGGAAAGCCACGCCCCCACAAACTTGAACGCGCATCTGACGGTGGGACTCATGTCTCATTTACCTGTACATATTTCATGAATATAACAAATCCCCCCAAAGCAAAAAAAAGAATTACCTGCCCAACAGGTTTTATGTGCTCGGCCAGAGGAGTTTGGATTGGTCAGCTTTTTGTCAGTCCTGCAGCTGTCTTCACACTATTAAGCAACTATTGCAGACTATTCGAAGTAACTATGAAAACTATTATATATTCATTCTAATCAAGGCCTCAGATGGAATTATGTGTCATTATCTCTTCAATAATGTTTACATGCATATTTTTTTGTCTCCCACAATCAACATATTTGTTTCACCTTCCATCATCCACCTTCCATCATCCGCCTCCAGTATTCGCCACCATGCTCTGCTGCCCCGGCCCCTGAGTGGGCCAGTCAGGTAGTAAATTCCCGTGCCACTGTTTTGCCCCAGTCCGCCCCTGATTGTATGTTACGGTGCTCACAGCTGCTTTCTTCACGCCTCACCTGGAAGTATCTTTGAAGCTGTTTTGTATGTTGTCTCCACTGACTGTGAAGCAAAAGTAACACAACAGCCACATCTGCAGCTTGTTCTCAGTGTTTACAGCACAATCATTCAGCTGCTTTCATGCATCAACATAATACAGTAATAACAGTGGAGTCATGCTGGTTTCTATTAAGAGCTGCTTACAAGCAGAATGGGATTATTTCTACGTGCCAGCATACAGTGTATAACATGGATTCTAGTAAGAATCTGACTTTGAAAGGCAGAATCAACATGTAAATGATAAAGTGTCTTCCTGTGGATGTTCTCAGATATGTACAGTATGAACACTGTGATCCTTTCCCACATGTCCCAGTATGTCTGATTGTGTTCCAAGTGAGGGTCAGACTGGAGAAAGTGTCATGAAGCTGCCACCCTTAAAGAATCAATAAAAGCTCTGAATACCAAAGTATCTCAGTGTCATTCCAGTGTCATCTCTCTAAGTAATGATGGAAGAAGCAGAAGCTCCAGCTGCTCCTCCTGAGCTCTACTTTCCATATTGTCCACACTGACTGTGAATCAGAAGCAGCACAACAGCCACATCTGCAGCTTGTTGCTGAAAAGCTGTTCTGACAACATTCACAGCCCAATAAGCAGCACAGTGACAGCAATGTAGTTGTGTTTGTGAGTCAGAGGAAATCTCATGTTCCCACCATGTGAGTGAAGGACAGACTGCAGCACTGATAAAAATGAATTCCCAGCATCAGTGTGTCAGTGGAACTGAAGGTGAACTGTCTGAGAGCTGAACACTGACAGCACTTTGTTCTCTTCTGGCTCGATGATGACGGATAGAAATAAAGCCTTCATGAGATCTGCCACCTTCTTTTCTTGTGTCTTTGTTGCCTCCTCCTGTGCTGTTAGTCTGGAGGCCAGATTAATATCGGCGGCAGTCTTTTCTTTCAGTTGCTCTTTCCAGCTCTCTGCCTCTTTCAGAACTGACTGATATTCAGTTTCTGCTGCTGCTGCTTTCAGAGTTTCACACAATCCTGCAGGGACTCGGTTGCACTGCTTGAGCTCCTGCTCACACTTTTGACGGAGATGACGCTCACGCGTCAAACAGTTTTCCACCTTCTTTAGTTTTTCCTCAGTCATGGAGCAGCCGCTCTCTGCTGCCACTCTTCTGTCTTTTTCTCCTGTCAGAAAGAAATGTTTCTTCAGCAGCTTTGTCCTGAGAATATCCATCCCATGCTATAAATAGCTGATCTAGTCATTCTTCTGTGGGTAAGAGTTCTGTCATTTCTCTGATCCATAATCTCGGTCGGCAGCAGAGGCGTTAGAGGGAATCCCCTCGGTTTGTGAAACTGGAAACTTCCACTTGACGCGAGGAACTACGGAGGCCTGGAGATGATCCTGCAGGAGCTGGACATCCTCTGAGTGAGGAGTCCCAGCTGCAGCAGAGACCTGGGATTGTTCTTTTTCCAACAGCTGGTGGGTTCCTTATAACTTTCCTTACTGCCAAAAGTAATGGGACACGTGTAGAAACCCTCGGGCAAATCGTCGTCTACCATGTCACACCACTGAAGTGGAGGAGATGATTTCTTGGTTGAACACTGGACGTGTTTCTTCAGATAAACTCCTGACCAACTGTGAAAAAGCAGTGAAAATGTCTGGCCTGTATAAGCTTTGTGATGTCAAACAAGATCAGAGAGACATCGATTGTGATGTCACCACAGTGATGACATCACAACTTTGTGAAGGCTTCTGTTCTGTCTCTTCTGGTCTGTGGTTCCAACCACAGATTCTGGATGGAACTGAAGTCCGGATTCCAGAATGCTGATTTGTGTTCTCTGTTAATCTCTGGACGACTTCAGCTGATTACTTCCTGTCACTGTCACGTTGGAAGGTCCACTTCTGCCAGTTTTTCAGCAGCCAGTATCATGTTTTCCACCAGCAGTGTTTTCCAAGACAGAATAATGTCAGTTTGTTTAAAATGTTGCCAAAATAAACTATTACAATTACAACAAATGTCATCTCAGGACACTTCAGTGATAAAGTCCAATTCAGGCCGATTGGAGTTCAATTCATTGAAATTATAATCTAATAAATTCAGAATGAATCCAATTCATTCATACAGAGCAACTGAAAAAATATTTCCTAGCTAAGGAAACCAACAGATGGCACCGAACTGGCACTATTTCTAATTAGATATAACTTTTTAATAGTTCTAAGATCATATCTTTCTGGCTTTATTTGCATTTTACAAAGAGTCCCGAGTAATTATGAAAGTGGGGTTTTAATTAGAAGAAAAAGCCTGAAAATAAAGTGATTTTTAGGAGTATGCAGGGATTCATTTCCATCTAATGAACAGGTCAGTTATATTAAACAGTGGGCCGTGTGAGCAGCAATCAGGGGAGTAAGGAGTTCACAGATCATAGACAGAGGCAACCGTCCAACTATTCAAAGCCTTTAAAATGAGTAATAAAATCTGACAGGTAACCAGGGAAGGAAGTTCTTTAATCCTGGAAATATTCTCCAGGTGATAGTCGGCTGACTTCCTAACTGACCTGATCTGGCTGCTGAAGCTCAGCTCTGAGTCCATAATAACAGCTAGATTCCTGCTTGGTTTGTGCTTTTTAACATCACAGCCTGAAGCTGAGCTCAGATTTTTAACAGCTGACAATGACCTCTGTTTTATCTTTGTTTAGCTGCAGGAAGTTCTGGATCATCCGGTTGGTTATTTGTTGGAGGCTCTTTGCTGGGCCAGTTATTCCTCTGTGCCAGCAGATGAGCACCAGTTCTGCCAAAACTAACAGGAAACATCATCCTGCACCGCTGGATTATCAACAAGTAATACTGACCAAGTCAGGAGATTAAAAAGGATGCAGAGGATAGTCAACCATCTCCTAAACACGGGACTTGTGTTTGAGACCAGTCTTTGAACTGCTGTGAGACCATTGTTTCCTTCATTCGTTTTTCACCTTTTTTTCCAAAACTACTTGGTCGAAAGGTGTAAAACATTAAAAGTACTGGGTTAAAGTTAGAAAAGCATCATGTTTAGGAAATAAAATACACTTTTGGGGGAAAAATTTGGCCAATAAGACCAGGAGCTCCTGACCTGTCTCATACATTTCAGTAAGACCTCGGGAAATTGTACCAAAAAGGGCAAAACATGTCTCCTTGAAAGGACCAATAAGAGCTACATCTCAGACTCTGCAGGCCTCAGTTAACTTGTTAAATGTGTGAGTGGGTCGGTGTGAAAACTCAACATCTAGGATGTTATTTCCAGCTTCTACGTTTAACTGAAATAAAAAATTTGAGAATTACGACAATTTGGGTAGAGCTATTTTACGACAGTAAAATATTTGGCAGTGACTAAGTTCCTTTAGCACAGACAGGAGGGTGGAGGTGAGAGGAGACAATGAGGCGGATACCAGACCAACCAGATGAGCCTCCAGCGTCCACCTGTCCTGATAGTCCCTCACAAGCAGCTGTCTGTTGTTAGCACGTTAAGCTTTGATTGGTCTGGGCTGGTCTGTGGCATTATTTATAAACCTTCACCCTTGCTTCTTCAGGAGGAAGAAGAAGACGCCTTCACAGCCGCTGAAGATCAAGGGGGAGGTGGTGGAAGAGGTTGAGGACTACAAATACCTGGGAGTGGTGATCGGCAACAGACTGGACTGGGCATCCAACACTGACGCTGTGTGCAAGAAGGGGATGAGCAGACTTTATTTCTTAAGGAAGCTGAGATCCTTCAATGTGTGCAGCAGGATGTTGGAGACCTTCTACCACAGTGTTGTTGCCGGTGCCATCTTCTTTGCTGCTGTGTGTTGGGGAAGCAGCATCAGAGCCAGCGACTCTAACAGGCTAGACAAAATCATAAGGAAAGCTGGCTCTGTACTCGGACAAAAATTAGAGTCACTGGAAACCGTGGTGGAGAGGACACGGAAGAAGCTGTTAGCCATCATGGACAACAAACAGCACCCTCTCCACCACACAGTGGACAGACAGCGGAGCACCTTCTCACACAGACTGCTTCAGCTCCGCTGTCGAAGGGACAGATACAGGAAATCTTTCCTGCCACATGCCATCACCCTGTACAATAACAGTTAAGTGTCATTATGGTATCTCAATACCATAACTGCATAACCGCACAACTGCATTGTTGCACTTTGATGTACATATATTTTTATTCATTTATTTTATCATTTATTTTATATTATTATATTTCTATTCTTATTTTTACTGTCTGTACGCTGCTAATGCAAAATAATTTCCCAGCTGGGATGAATAAAGTAGTTCTATTCTATTGCTGTTTCCTCTCATAGCTTGTTTTCACCATGACAGCTGCTGGGTTCTTCCTGAGGTATAAGCACAAGCTGTCTTTTACAGTTTTTGTTTGATTGGAAACATTAGTTAATATTGCATTCTTACTCTTTGTTGTACATAATTTCAGGGTTTCCCTCTTGGCCTTGTTGACTGCTGCTACATGGGGTTTTCCCACTAAAGGTGTGCTATCATCTGTTGTGGTAAAACATTACATGCTTGCTTGAATCAGCTTCTGCTAAACTTGTTCTCATGCACCCAGGTTCAAAATCAGCAGGCCAGAGCAGCAGCGGCACAAGAGCTGCAGGTAATTTTGGCTCTTACCAGGGAGCAGCCGCTGGCCGCCCGGTGACCGTGCCCAACACTGCTTCCAGTAACACTTATATGGCGACACCTGTTCTGGTCTCTGGTCAAAGTCAACCTGTTCTTCAGGCAGACCCAAGACTCAGCAGCTATGGCTCACTTGTGCCAACACAAACGGTTGTCCAAGCTCCCGGTTTTGTCCAAGCTCCTGGCCATGTCCAAGGTGCTCTTCAGGCAGACCCAAGATTCAGCAGCTCTGGCTCCGTTGTGCCCGTGCAAATGGCTGTGCAAGCTTCTGGTGTCCCACAGGCTGTTCAGACGGGTCCAGCATTGAGCAGCTTGAGCTCTGGCCTGCCTGCAACAGGATACTCTACTGTCACTTATGTGCCTGTTGACGTAGGATCTGACGCTGGGGCTCTGCAACCTGGAGCTGCCCAACCTGGACCACAAGGTAAATCTTCTGCTTGGACTGTAGATGGCCAAAAATATGTTTGGAAGCCTAAAGGTGTCTGTGCGTTTTCATGTTGCCACTACCAAATCTTGCCGAGCTCTATTATGAAGCAGAAACCTGCCGTGTTTCGATGTCAACACTCTGTGCTATCAGAGCTTCTGCTGTGAAAAGGATTAATTGTGAAATGTCTCCACACAGAAACTCAGTGGGCTATCGCTCCCTCAGTCTTTGAGGATCCGTCAGCCCAAGCCCTCAGCCTCACTGACGTTCTCCCTGCAGCCCCTCTGTCACCACCTGGCCCTGTCCTCCAGTCAGGGGAGACCTCCAGTGTCACGAAGGAAGCTGAACTCGGGAATTACCAGCAGCAGACGGAGGAATTCGGCTACCCGGATAATCGCCAAGTGTCTGGACCGGGATCCGCAACCGTACTGGTGCCACGCTTTGGTGTGGGTGGATCTCCTAACTTTGACTACAGGCTTTTGTACGGCTTGCACCTTCAGCCAGCAGCATGAGAAGGGCAAAGACTACTTTCAGGATGTCCACTACTTGAAGGAGCATATTACTGACAGCCATGGTTCTGGGCAGCAGAAAAAGTTCTTCCCAAGTGCCCGCTAGAGCTGAACATGATGTGCAGAGGGTATGTTGAGTGGTACCTGCAAATGATGTCTTAATCGCAATGCTCTAACTAATCTGTTTCAGATTGGAAAGCTCAATCCTACGGCATAAGATTCTTTTTAGTCTTTGAATAAAATCTTATGAAATGATCTCTCTTCAGAATGATTAAGGGAAACGATGTCCTGTGTACACCATCTGGGTTCAAGGCAAATGGCAGGCATCACCTGTCATATTTGACTGGGATGTTCTGCTTTTGGTTTCAAACATGGCTTCTCAAAGCTCTGCATCTTGAGAGGAATTGCTATGAAGGTGTTAAATAGTTGCACCCTTTGCTCAATTGACTATAGCGATCAGCTACAGCATCCTTTACAGCCATTTCTCTACACCTGTACATGGCAGCTAGACACAACCCCTTCTATGCAGTGCATGCTTCAAATTGGTACAACTTTGATCCACCACGTAACTCCGGGCAAAGATTGCTGAGTGCACAGTAGCCAACCTGAAGGCTTGCCAAACATTGTGCTTGAAATACTTGGCTGGATACGCCTATATTCTTCTGCAGTTAAGCCAGTGCTATGTCTTTGGCAGTCTTGTCATATGACCTTGTCTGGGTTTTTCCCCCATTCCCTGCAGATGGAATGCTAAAGTAATCGCAAGCCAGTGGATAATGAACATGATTTCTACTTTTGTCTCTGGGTATCCATATACAGTGGAAACTGCTTAGTGATCACGTTGGTCCAGAGCCAATTTGAACACAATATTTGTGTTTCCTATTTTATTTTTTTTTACTCCCTTGATTCCTTTCTGGACGTCTGCTTCTGCCTCGCTAGCTAACGTAACGAGTTGACACTGGCCAGCAAGCCGAGATGCTGCGGCGACGCTTGGCATTCCTCAGGCTACCTTGTGTAGTCTAAGCAACGAGAGACCGTCATGAATGCTAACGACGGCGCCCGGGAAAAGCACCTGAGGCTTTGCTGCAGCATCTCGTTGGCTCGTTTTTGGTAATTTGTCATACGCCTTGAGGAGACTACGTTTTTCATTCAGAGAACATGACTTCCTTTTTCCAGCCATGATTCGTGCGCCCGGTGTCAACTCGTTACGTTAGCTAGCGAGGCAGAAGCAGACGTCCAGAAAGGAATCAAGGGAGTAAAAAATAAAATAGCTACACGTAGTTTAAAATTATTTTTGCACATGTTTACATTCATAAAATGAACATAAGCGGATTTCTTGATTACTATAAACGAATTATTTAAAGAGCATTTGCATTGAAATGATTCTGTCCCAAGCCTTTTGATCTATGTAAGCGGTTGATTACTATATCCGTGACCACTATAAGCGGTTTCCACTGTACTAGGACTGTCAAAATTGCTTATGTTCAAATATTCCCTCTAAAAAATAAACATCTGTATTTGCGCATCATGTCTGACGCATATACGCATCTGGGGGCTTTCAATCAGCCAGGCGACAACAGCATTGTGTCAATAGCAAGACAAACTATGAGACATGACTACTTGTATAGGTAGTTTAAACATATTTGGCAATGTATTAGAGTTTAATATTATACCATGTTCATTTGGGTGCACATTTTCAATATCCTCATGCTGGTGGTCGAATGATAAGCTAACCGTAGCTTCCATACAACTTTGTCTCGAGGCTCAACAATTTCTGTCAACAGACCAAATTCAGAAGTATTTCCAGAAAGAACTTTTCACATTTTTGGGGGTTAAAATCACTTTCTTTGCGCCTGCAGTCGAGTTGGGCCCTGAACTTTCTGCCATCTTTACATAAGTCAACTTTCAGCAGTGACGCTGTGCCAGACAGTACGACTCCTGTGACCTGTCCCCGTCATGCAGTGTGCCGACTCAAGGCAGACAGCGGCTGCACAGATGTTTTTCCACATTTGAATATTAATTTTCAACTTTGTCTGTTTTTAAAACCTATTTGAATTTAGAATATTCTTTGACAACCCTACCCTGTACCACTCTACTATTGTGCTTTAAAGCTATGGTAGGTAATCCTAGTGAGCTAGCAAGAGAGCTCGCAAGATTTGAAAGTGGCCCCTCCTCTAAGCTAAAACCCCCCTCCCCATTCCGTCAGTGCTTCATCCAAAGCCACGCCCCCACAAACTTGAACGCGCATCTGACGCTGGGACTCTGCCGACATGTCCCACTCGGTCAGCTTTTTCTCAGTCCTGCAGCTGCCACAGAGGTCTGATTATTTTCGTCCCTTTTTCTAAATACATCTTGTATAGATTTCTCTCAGGATTGACGGACCATTTCACCCAGTATTACAAAATGTGTTTCTGAACAGGATTACCAACCACAGCTTTAATAGGCGACTTGTTGCCTTTCCACTCTGTAATGGCAGGTTCTGCAGTTGTGCCAGAACATGCCTATTGATGTTGCATCCTCTGAATTTACAACTTCTAGATGGGAAGTCAGATTTCCTAGTTGGTATCCTGGGTAAGCTTTATACAGTCCTTGTACAGTTGGAAGTGTACATGGTTTACTGAGTAAACGTGAAATCTTTCATTTGCTATTCTGCTCTAACTCACTGAGCAAAGTATTGGTAGAACTAATGGTGCTCTCCCAGTACCCAGCTCCTCATCTAGCTTTCAAATTTCTATCCAGCAGTTTTTGCTCATAAGTGGTCCAGGAAAGATGTTGGAGCAACTCTAAGCGAGAGGATGTGTTGCTGATGCCATTTAAGAAAAATAAAGTTGATTTGAAGACTGGTTTGTCTATGAAAATATAAAAACTATCTTTTGAATTTTAAGCCTCCATAGATTCCTCAATTGGCCTGTTTGCCTTGTTTTAATGTGCTCTTTTCATGTCTTGTACACGGTTTGTTTTTATTGCTGAGTTAATATTTTCCTGTTTTCTGCAAGTGCTTTTATTAGTGTGGTCATTTTACAATCCTTGTATTTTGTTTCATTCCATGTTTGTCCTTTTTAATTGCTATATCAAACATTGAGTTACATTTTGCTTGAAAAATGCTCTATAAAGTCACAAGCCCTGCAAATCCCTGAGATGCTCAGAGAAAATCTTAAATTGGACATATATGGAAAAATAACTTTTGGTTTTTCCCGCCTGTGCTTTTAGAGCATAATTTGGCGGTCTGAAGTCTTCAGAGCTTTATGTGAGAAGAATCTTAAATTTTATTCTGAATTTAACAGGGAGCCAATCAAGCTAAAACTGGAGAAAAATTATCTCTCCTGTTAGATCTCATCTGAACTCTGGCTGCAGCATTTTGGATCACCTGGAGGCTTTTCAGAGAATATGTGTGAAAGTGCAATAATAAAGAATTACAGTAGTCAAATCCTGAAGTAACAGATGCATGGAGCAGTTTTACTGCATCACTGAGACGGGGCGTTCCTGATTTTAACAATATTATGAAGGTGAAAGAAGGCAGTCCTAGAAACCTGTTTTATATGTGCTTTGAATGATTAATTCTGGTCAAAAATAACTCCAAGGTTCCTCACTGTAGAACTATCTTACCATCCATTTACTTTACTCAGTGTATCCAGTTTAGGGTAGTGGAAGCCTTTAGCCCAGTGATAGTATTTTTTTCACAAGAGCCACATTGGCAGAGCAAAATCAAGGGAAGAGCCACTTTTATGACAACATACTAAGTCCCCTTTTGCAAATAGCATTGCTACATATAAAACCTCCCACAAAAAAAGAAACGCAGCCAATACATTTTCAATTAAGACCACATTTACCTTAATACTGGAATACTTAATACTCAATACTGGAGGCCGGCATGCATGTCCTTGACTTTCTTCATGTTGTATTTGTAGTTTGTTGTAATCATAGTGAGACATTCAAGATGAGCATGGTTTTTGTCCTTTTTTTAATTTAAAAACCGACCCATTGTGCCTGCATCTCGCGCTGGCTAAAGGAGCTAGCATGCACTGCGGTCAAGTGTGACGGTGGTTTAAGCGGGCTGCGTTGCCAGGTTTAACAGAGCCCCCTTTAGGAAACACCATTAAAGGTAGGGTAGGAGATCCTGGATTTTGAAAATACACAGGTCAAAAGTCCCAACACCTTTCTTCAGACTTCCCCCCAAAGTCACGCCTTTAGAGTACATGAACGCGCACGAGCACGAAGGTGCACGAGCGCTGTTCTGACAGCAAGCATCGATTGGTTTGGCTAACTTTTGCCAACTTTATATATACTTTAGTATATGCTAACTATACGTTTAATAATGCTAGGTGCTAGCCAAGCTGGCTCTTGTTTAGCTTCCTGCCAAGCTTCTGGACGCGTAATTCGTTCACGAAGAAGGGTACGCGCACAGGGTGAAGGAGGGGGAGGGAGGAGCAGATTGCGGTTTGATAGACGCATCAGAATCCAATCATCGTTAACAGTCCGTTCAGTATGATTGGATAGTGTTTTTCCTGGATTGTTCGTTCTAGAGGCCACTAAAACTTTCCTTTTTTGTCAAAACTTTTAATTAATTGGTTGCAATGGGGGTGTGAAGAGTATTTCAAGCAATATGTAAAAAATGCTCCAGAAAAAGAACCCCCACCCAACCTTTAAGCCTTAATTAATACTTAGTACTGTGCAGTATTCGCCATATGTTATTTGAAAAAAATGTAATTGTTACCATATTGTTATAAGCAACTATGTGAGTGCGAGCCGCCAGTTAAAGGTTGAGGAGCCGCATAATGAGTAGCTCTGCTTTAGCCTTTCCCTGCTGCCAATTGAAAGAGAGTCAGGGTACACCCTGGACAGCTCACCAGTCCACTCAGCAAAAGGTCTAATAATTTCCACACTTCCATTCACTGGGACTCTGCTAGAACTGTTTGGAGACCTTTTCTAGAGAGCCGTATCAGAACCTAGTGTGGGAGTACTTTGAAAGTGATCTGAAACTAAGTTAGAAAATATATCATGTAGCTTTGCGCTCGATGGAATTCGAAAATGCATCTTCCACATATGGTAGAATCAGGAAAACAGAAGCAGAGGAGATATTCAAGTCTTGTGTAGGATGAAAAACATGGGAAGATGTGCAATGTCACGTTAAGGACCGAGTCTGTATGAAGCAGTGGCCTCACACACAGAAGGCAAGTCGAGACAAAGTTGGTTAAGAGGGATGTATGGCTCTGTTGAGGCACACAGAAGACACCAAGCAGAGGAGGGGCAAAGATACGTAGCACAGGCTAATGAGTCACATGCAATTAAAGCTTGGAAAAGGCCAGCGAGTGCAGATTTAACTGAGGCACCTTCATTGTGCAAGGGCAAGCAGGGCCACTGTATTGAGCTTCAAGTTATTTTGGTCTGGGTTTGTGTAATGCAATTCAACCATGAGGAGAAGGAAACATGTAGTGGTAGAATTTAAAGCAGAAGTATTCAGTTTGCCCTTCAAAAGCAGAGTCAGCCTCAGTGGGTGTGGTGAAGACTCAAATCTTCTATGAAGTGAAAACAAACCTTGAGATCAAGTATTCAATATACAGACCACATTTTATTGGTCATGTTTATTTTGCCAGAGCTCAGCCACATGTTGGAATCTCCATGGAAGTGTCCATGAGAGTCACCTGCAGAAAACAGAAGGGGTCAGTATTGATACAGGAGTCTCAATACTTCAGACACTAGTCCAGCTTTACCTTACTACAACTTCTGCCCTTTAGACCCAGTCTTGGCATCAACGTGGTCAAAAGCATCCTGGGAGTATTTGGCGTACGAACTGGAGTCGCGGGCTCGTTGGTAGCCATTGCTGGACTGGACGATGTGGGATGAAGGGTATACAGTGCGCATCTCAGATGTGTCCTTAGGGACCTGGTCGGAGGTCCAGGCAGACTGTGGGAAAGAACGGTCGATCTTCAAGTTCATTAGGGCAGCAAGGAAACGAGCAAAGTCTGCGTCCTGCGCAGTAAAGCCAGCATTAGACCCAGAGGAGCCGCCGCTGCCGTAGCCAGAGCCAGAAGAGACGCCGCTGCCGTAGCCAGAGCCAGAAGAGACGCCGCTGCCGTAGCCAGAGCCAGAAGAGACGCCGCTGCCGTAGCCAGAGCCAGAGGAGACGCCGCTGCCGTAGCCAGAGCCAGAGGAGACGCCGTAGCCAGAGCCAGAGGAGACGCCGTAGCCAGAGCCAGAGGAGACGCCGTAGCCAGAGCCAGAGGAGACGCCGTAGCCAGAGCCAGAGGAGACGCCGTAGCCAGAGCCAGAGGAGACGCCGTAGCCAGAGCCAGAGGAGACGCCGCTGCCGTAGCCAGAGCCAGAGGAGACGCCGCTGCCGTAGCCAGAGCCAGAGGAGACGCCGCTGCCGTAGCCAGAGCCAGAGGAGACGCCGTAGCCAGAGCCAGAGGAGACGCCGTAGCCAGAGCCAGAGGAGACGCCGCTGCCGTAGCCAGACCCAGACGTGCTACTACCAGAGCCAGAGGATCCACTGTTTTGACCTGAGCCCAGAAATTAGTTGAAGCAAAGTATGACAGCATGGTTAGTCATGCTCTCAGTAGCCTCTGTATCACTGCCAATATGTTTGGTAACAAGAAATAAAGCTAAAGGAGTATCTGCAGTTCAAGTGGGTCATTAAAACTGAAGTCTAATTTATTGGAAGATTTGGTGCTGCATGATTAATATAGTTGCAGACCCTCTTCCCTCTCATTCCTAAACAACTTCCCATGTTGGCTGCCTTTATATAAACTGCACCTAAATGTTGATATACTTGCTTTTCTGGGGGGGATAACATGTTCCAATGCTGATGAGCAGGACACAAAGCCAGGAAATCCTGTTTGGATTTCAAAAGAAAAGAAAGAAACTTTAGTATATAGGAGAACAAAAACCTAAACCATTAAACATGAAGACTCACCTGAAGAAAACCTTAAACAACATGTTGAACAAGACAAAACAGCAGCAACACAATTCAGATAAAACTGGTCCAAAACAGCAATCTAGGGACTGCTGTTGAGAGAAGATTTGTGCTGTAACTCATCTGAGGCTGCAGCTGACTTTATATTGGTGCTGTACCTGCTCTAATTACACTCATAAACCTCACCTGGGACCCAGTCAGATCGTGCTGCATTCAATTCAGCTCAGAAAATGAACACTTCTGACATCCCATTTAAAAAGGTTTGTTGCAACATGTGAGGAATGAACATGGGATGTTTTAAAGAAGGTGAATTCCGCTTGGTCAGATACGGTGTTAAACATCTGGACCAAAGTCCTGCAGATCACTGTGGGCCCCTAATCTCTGGCTGGGGAGTGTGAGGGGAGTGACAGAGATTTGGTCTGAAGGACTCCAGGTTATAACCTCGGTTCTAATACGTCACAAACACATCACAGTCATGAAATTGGGGTCCAATACATCACTTGTCCACTTCACTAGTGGGAGCTGCTAGTTGGGTTTCAAGGGGAAAAAAGTGAGCTCAGCGTGACATAAGACTGGAGTCTTAGTAAGTTAACCTGCTGAGTTCTGGAAATAACTCTAAAATAATGTTGACTCCTTGGCAGGAATAAGGAGCTCTGCAGCTCTCTCATGCAGAGGATCTAGAAGCATGGATGTGTTTGGAACATAGCAGAGGGTGGATTCTTACTAAAGTCACGCTAACTGCCTTTTGCACACTCTGAGATGTTTAAAGCTCAGATTAATATCTGAGCTGAGATTTAGAAACGTGAGACAACATGATGCAGAGCTGCTCTTTTATTAAGTGATATGGAGGAGATCTTAGATTTATTTCAGATGAACTTGATTAAACAGGACATAACGGAGGTTAAATGTTTAAAGCACCTTGTGCCATCATTTTGTTCATATCTGGAAGTGTTTCTCAAATTTGTCTAGATGATTTCTGTGTATTTCCATCATTCCTCCTTTAAAGTTCTTGCCTTGTGAGAACAACCACAGACTTCCACAGACTCCCTGTGACACAGTAAACTTCCAACATGGGAAATGTGACATTTGAGCACTTTATAGTCTGTAGGCGACTGTTTTCTGTTCTTTGTACTGTGGAGGCTTTAGCAGCCATCAGTGAGGTGGAACTGTACTGAAAATACACTGAAGTTAAAGTTACATTTTTAACTCATTTAAAAGGGAAAATGCATCTATTTGAATAATGCTCTTTTTTAATATGGGTCTAAGTTTCTGAGAAAGTCTTTTTTACTGTAAAATGTTGACTGTCACACCTGAACTTCATATTTTTTTATGAAAATTAGAATATTTATATCCCCAGGTTGTTTTATTTCTGAAAACTAACATTTGTTACAGTAGGTCACATCATCTGTGCTCAGAATTACTTTCATAAAATCCAACAAAGACCAGACTTTATCATGTTCATATTTAAACTGCAACCTGCAGGTTGACAATGTGAGTGACTTAAAGTGTGGAAACAAGTCCACAGAAGTTTTTCTTTTAATTATTAGTAAATATATGTCGACTATCTGCAAGTAGTCCCCACAGGCAGTGTCCTTGCTGCAGGGACGACCAGGTAAGACATCTGATTCTCACATATAGATGGAACATCAATATGTGATATGTGATACATAGATGGATTTGATCAATCTGTCTTTGTTGACAGGGTATGTACCTCAGACTTTTAAGGTTGCTGTAATTAAACCTTTACTTAAAAAACCTACTCTTGATTCAGAGGTGTTGGCTCATTATAGACCTATACCCAATCTCCCTTTTATATATAAAGTTCTTGAAAAAATAGTTGCAGCTCAGCTTTGTGATCACTTACACAGAAATAATCTGTTTCAAGAGTTTCAGTCCGGATTCAGAGTGCATCATAGCACAGAAACTGCACTGCTGAAAGTTACCAATGATCTCCTCTTAGCCTCTGATAGCGGACTTGTGTCTGTGCTCGTCCTGTTGGATCTCAGTGCCGCATTTGATACGGTCGATCACAGTATCTTATTAAAGAGACTTGAACATGTTATTGGGATTAAAGGAACTGCATTAGGCTGGTTTAAGTCATATTTACCTGATAGATTTCAGTTTGTTCTTGTAAATGAAGAATCTTCCTCACACACCAGAGTAAGTCATGGTGTTCCCCAAGGTTCTGTGCTTGGATCGATTCTTTTCACTTTATACATGCTTCCATTAGGTAACATTATTAGACAGCATGGCATAAATTTCCATTGCTATGCTGATGATACTCAGCTGTACTTATCTATAAAACCAGATGAAACCAATAGGTTGGTCAGACTACAAGCATGTCTTAAAGACATAAAGACCTGGATGACTCAGAACTGTCTGCTTCTAAATTCAGACAAAACTGAAGTCGTTATCTTTGGACCTGAGCGTTTCAGGGAGAAATGGTCTAGCTATATAGTTACTCTAGATGGTATTTCCTTGGCTTCTAGTTCTACAGTGAGGAACCTTGGAGTTATTTTTGACCAGAATTTATCATTTGACTCGCATATAAAACAGGTTTCTAGGACTGCCTTCTTTCACCTTCGTAATATTGTTAAAATCAGGAACATCTTGTCTCAGAGTGATGCAGAAAAACTAGTCCATGCATTTGTTACTTCAAGATTGGACTACTGTAATTCTTTATTATTGGGCTGTCCCACATATTCTCTGAAAAGCCTTCAGTTGATCCAAAATGCTGCAGCCAGAGTTCTGATGAGAACTAACAGGAGAGATCATATTTCTCCAGTTTTAGCTTCTCTTCATTGGCTCCCTGTTAAATTCAGAATAGAATTTAAGATTCTTCTCCTCACATATAAAGCTCTTAATGACCGAGCTCCATCATATCTTAAAGATCTCATTGTAAGATATTTTCCTAACAGAGCACTTCGTTCCCAAACTGCAGGTTTACTTGAGGTTCCCAGAGTTTCTAAAAGTAGAATGGGAGGCAGAGCCTTCAGTTATCAGTAGTGATGTTACCTCCAACCCCGAAGCTCCGTAGCACGCTTCTAACTCGACAGGGTAGTTATAGTGAAGCAGCGGGCCGGAGCTTGCTTCATGTGACGTCACTGATGACGTTTGAACCACTTCACTGCTTCATTCAGACCGAGTCAGCTGACTGCATTCCAGTTGATGTGCGGAGCTTTGAACATTTGCCGCGATTCAGTGTATTCAAGATGGCTGAAGCCCCGGTTCATGTCCCCGTTCTACACGTATAATACGTTACGAACAGCTCTCGTTTTTTGACATTCGGAGTTTTGGATTATTCTCTCATGGAGCAACCATCGAGGAAGCGTTCTAAAGTGTGGGAATATTTCCACCCAAACAGTTCCTTCAGCACACCAGCCTCCTCTGTTCCCTGTGACAGAGTATTTTCCAAAGCTGGAGAAATTGACTAAAAAAAAAAGAAACCGTTTGAGTCCTTCTACTGTGCAAACACTACTTTTCTTTAATAAAAACACCTGAAGTAACACAAGCACCCTCTTTATTACACCAAGCACACTCCCAAAGAAAATATGAATGACAAACCAAAAATTTCACATTGTTTTTAAATGATTCCATCCATCCATCCATCCATCCATCCATCCATCCATCCATCCATCCATCCATCCATCATCTTCCGCTTCTCCGGGGGTCGGGTCGCGGGGACAGCAGCTTAAGCAGAGAAACCCAGGCGTCCCTGTCCCTGGCCACTTCCTCCAGCTCTTCTGGGGGGGACTCCGAGGCGTTCCCCTGCCAGAGATCCAACGTGTCCGGGGTCTTCCCCGGGGTCTGCTCCCAGTGGGACGTGTCTGATGGCGCACTGATCCGCCCGTCAACCTCCCGCTGCATTCGTCCCTCACTCGTGAACAAGACCCCGAGTTACTTGAACTCCTCCACTTGGAGAAGGATCTCATTCCCGACCCGGAGAGGGCAAATTATTATTTCATGGGTAAATTAATCAATCTTTAATGAGGTACTACAAACCCATATGTACAACACACATACATACGTGTTATTATTGCTGGGCTTCTTTTGGTGCAACAATCGCTACACCAGTAGATGTCACCCAAGGGAATTGAAGGAAGCTTCGGGTAGTGAACCACTTTATGACACAATGGTTCAAAATGATTCAATGCTTCAAAAAGCCTCGTTTTGCCATCACTAGTTATCAGGCCCCTCTATTGTGGAATAAGCTGCCAGTAAATGTCCGGGAAGCAGACACCCTTTCCACTTTTAAGACCAGGCTTAAAACTTTCCTTTTTGATAAAGCTTATAGTTAGGGATGGCTCAGGTGATCCTGAAACATCCCATAGTTAAGCTGCTATAGGCCTAGACTGTTGGGGGCCTCATCTGTCACACCTTTCCTCACTTTACTCTCTTTATGTATATGTGATATTATTGTGGTCATTAACTCGTGTTTCCCTGTTCCAACAGATATCCTTTGAATGGTGTTACAGTGCCGCCGCCGCGGCCCCCGTCCCCCCCTTTCTATCTTCTCAAACCCCAGCTGGTCAAGGCGGATGGCAGTCTGGTTCTGCCAGAGGTTTCTTCCTGTTAAAAGGGAGTCGTTTCTCTCCACAGTCGCCTCAGGCCGGGATATTGGACCGAAAAACAAAAAGTCTTCAGTGCAATCTTTTGGTTTCCTTAGCTAGGAAATTGTTTTTGAATTGGCTCTATATGACCGAATTGGATTATTTTATGAATAATTATGATTACAATTAATTGAATTCCAATTGGCTTGAATTGGACTTAGTATCTAAGTGCCTTGAGATGACATTTGTTGTATTTGGCGCTATATAAATAAAAATGAATTGAACATTTGATGTTGCATTTTGCCCAGTATTAATCAGACGTGTTTGTTCATGTTCCAGACAGGATAGTGAATGCTTCTTTGCACAGTCCACTGTGAGGTTGTACAGCTCACGACTGAACTGAATATATTCCAACACCTGGCTCGTCTTCTTGCATCCAAATGTAGAACAAAATAGATGTTTGATCTGTAAAATCTTATGTAATGGACAGAATCCATGAGAGTTGTTGGATTTATTCCAACTCTCCCCAGGCTCTGGGGAGGATTCATCCCTCCACCAGACCTGTTGCCACTGATTTTCAGTCCACTTGTGTCATAGCTCAGCCTTTTCCCCTCCTTATGAACGGCTTCTTGACAGCCACCCTTCCATGGAGACCTGGTACCTGCTTCAGGTCAACCTCCTGAACAACCCAACACAAAAGGCCTCTTTCCCTACATGCTAATATTCACAACCAGGTGCTATGCTACTGTCCTGATAGGAAATGATGACCTTCTGGCCACACCTCTGCAATTGAGGCTGAGAGGCTCCTCTCAGTTTCCATGACCCGACCTCAATGGTAATGTATAGATTTAATAAAAATACTCAGCTTTGTGTTTCAGATGTCTTGAACAGGGTCCTCCACTAGATGTTTGCCCCCACAACCTGATCCAACTTACTTCCAGGGAGTGAGTAAGTGACAACATTGAGTCTATACATTTGTTCCCAAGCCACTTCACTAAAAGTTGCTGCCACATCTTTTGATTTGTGTAGCACAAGAGTCATTACAAGTATTCAAAGATCTTTGCAAGAATAGACGATATTATGAAGCCATCCTCGGTCATGGACTGCAGAAGCTACTGTCCAGGTTTCACATGGCCCCAGCATCTGATGGGTCTGCCCTTACCCAGAGCTGTAGGGTGAGGACTGCTACAGAGTGGAAAGGTTTCCCCCTCAGCACAATATGCAGCAGTGGAATCTTCTGATAGAGCTCAAGGCCACACCTTTACCCACTGCTGTCAGAGAGCTGCAGTTGGCTTTTCAGCCATTTTTAGTTGGGAATGCATTCCAAGCTGAAGCCGTCAAGACCTTCACAAGCTAACCTTTGATCAGATACTGTCCTTAAGTTAATGCCAACACCTTATTTATAGGATCAAGTCATGTCAACCTGTCAGGCCCTCAACTATCCCCTCCAACCCAAAACTGGATGACCCAGAGACAGCGAGGAGCCATTTGATGGAGCAACAAGGTATTCAAGTTAAAGCCATTTATTCAAGCGGTAGCAGCAGCGATGCCTCTAGAATATGCAGATCTGCAAGACAAAGAAAGTCAGTCACCTACCAGCAGCTACAGAGAGCACACATGCAGAGTAAAATGAGCCTCACCAGAAAGATCCTCAGAAGCCGCTCTGAACTTGAACCTTGTGCTGAGATGTTTTGCCGTGGTCTGGCTCAGATTCTGTTGGGGTGTAGCGGAACTGGCTGAACAGCACACGCTTCTTGTTGTAGCGGGACCGAGATTTGTAAGCGTAGACTTGATCCTCGTCGGTCACAGGAGTGAAGACTGGCTCGTCCTCGCCGCTGGTGTCAGATGAAAGGCTCCAGCTCCCATCTTCAAACTGGTAATTGCTGCCAGGAGCTCCAGAACCACTGGTTCCAGTTTGTTTCTGATATGTTGGCTTAGATAGATCTTGCCCATAAACTGAATACATGGGTGAGGAAACAGAGAATTAAGATCAGCCTTCCATTTACACCCCGAGTCAATTTAAACTGCTTTTAGTTGCTGAGCTTCGATTGGGATCAGCTTACCGCTTTGTGCAGGAATGCAGGCGATGCTTCCAATCAGCACACAAGAAATCCACAAAACCCTGCAGAAACAGGGACATCTCATATGAAGTTCTGAGTACATTTAGAGACCAGTGGGGTCCGACCACCACCTCCCCTTAACATGCCCAGTCCTGTTGAGCTTAACTGTATATTCATAGTGTAATGGTGCGACCAAATGAGGTTCTGCTTGCCTCAGACATTTAAGGCAGCAGAGGTTCAGTGCCACCACTTAGAAGCACTGGGATAGACTAGAAGTTACTCACCTCATTCTGCTCCAATATAATTAAAGCTTGCCTGGGACCTGCTCCTGCCAAACTGCACTAACACAAAGTTCAGAGCCCTGTGACACTAACCTGAAGCTGCAGGAGCTGCTTTCATGTGATCCTCAGTGCAGAGGGAACTGATTGCTCAGCGGTAACAGCTGCTGCTGAAAGGTGCAAGGCTGCAGTTAACTGGCAACAATGGACTCACATGTGGAGCATCTCAGTGATATGTCAATAAATTGATAATAATCAGGACCTCTTGTGAGTATTATGTATTTTATTTACATGTATAAATATTAAATTATAAATATAAATGATCAAATATTCTGAACTGCTGATATACGTGATAATAATAACAATAACAATGGAAGTCGCTCTCAACACGTGAAATGCCTCTCATAGTTCATTATTAGTAGGCTAATTGATGAATAAACATCCTGCTGCTGAATATGTGTTTAAAAATAAATAAATCAGAAGGAAACCTGCAGAAGAAAGTCTTCTAGCAGCTGTCTCTCTGTGTTTATTGGCATACAGCACGGTTAGTGAGATCCAGATCCATGTGGGCACTCAGGACGGATTTAAATAGCGACTCTGAATGGACGGTAAACCCGCACTGAAGGCCCAGTGAGCCAAAGCACGGCCGCCACTGAAAAATACATTTGAAACCTGTCAACATGTTAACTTTGCGTGTTTACCTCTATAACTGGTGTTATATGTAAAACAGAGCACATGGTCAGTTAGCTTTTTAAAAATGTTTATTTTAAAGAAAATGATCAAAACGAGAGTTTTTCTGGAAGAGATTTAAATAAGTTCTGAATATGCATAGAAGAGAGGTTACATTTGAGTCTATTTTCTTTGTATGTAATATACATAGATAATCCATGAGCCTAGTCAAGCGGTGAAGTTATAAAGCAATGAGATGAAAAAAGTGATCAGAGCTTCATCCTCTGTGGCTGGTTGACTGTTAGAGCTTCCAGCTGCCTCTAACTCCCACACCTCAAAAAACCAATGTCCCTCACAGGGTAGACATCTCAGGTGATGGTCTGACTGGGGTGGTTTATATAATCAATATGTAGAAGTGTTTGTGTCCTACACTGTGTACCTGGAAAATACAATTATTGATCCATCACCTACTAACACTCTCATGCTTTCTCCTTCACAGTGACGGTGCTGTTGTCAACACAACTCATGATTAACTTCCGTCACAGAAATGGATGTTAATGACATGATCTTTATCCACAAGGACAATTCTTTCCAATTCTTAAAAAAATACAGTTATATTTACTTCTGCGCCCTGCATTTCTTTTGTTGAAACATCTGACGATCACCCTGTCACACACACACACACATACACACACACACACACACACACACACACACACACACACACACACACACACACAGACACGAGGAAGTTAACCAGCTTGGGCTGCTGCTGATTGGTTGGCAGACACCTCTGTTTCTATTGGCTCTCAGTCTCCATGTTTCTGATCCTGGACCTGCTGAGATGTCCCAGGCCATTGATGGCTTTGATCCTCATACATTTAACTTTGTCCTGAGAAAGGACAAGTTCCAAAAAGTCAAACAGGGACTGCTTTTGCATTTGACGTAGTCAAACTGCATGCACCTGGAGAAGCCAAAAGGCTTACAGCACCTTGTATTCCCAGGCAGTCTCCCATCCAAGTATTAACCAGGCCCGACTCTGCTCAGCTTCTGAGAAATATTCAAAGTTTGCTTTGTTAGAAGATCCAGAGAGCAAAGATATCAGAATATTTGATGTAGCTATACGCACTTAACGAACAGGAATGTTTCACTATGACACTGGGACCTTACTGCAGCATTTTTCAGAGTGTGGTTGAAGATGTGAGGACCTACAGACTCAGTTGGACCATCTCTGAATCTCTCAATTAAAACTCTGAGACACATTCTGATTCACATGAGAAGACGTTTTAGTTGTTATTTTATTTCATTCAACAAAAAACAAAAACAAAACAATTCAAACATCTCCAGCTTCAGAGATTTTTTCTGTTCATTTACAGCCACTGAATAAAACTCGCTTTCACTTTAATCTTCTTTGTTATTGTTTTTTAATCGGCTCCGGATGGATGAATTGGACTACTATTGAATGAATTGGATTATGATAACAATGAATTGGCGCTTTATAGATAAAATGAAGTGAACTGAATTATTCTTAGGAGCAGTATATGTAGGTGAGCCACAGCTAAAGCGGAACAAGTCAAATATTCTCTCTGCCTTCTGCTTCTGCACAAGAGAAACAACAAAGAAAGCAGAGTGCTGCTGAGATAACAGCAGCTGAGTCCAGAAGTCATTAATACAACATGAATAACAGGAAAGTCTCTGAGGACATTAAACAGCTTTGGCTTGTTGTCAGATTCTGATCAATTCCTGAATTATTAAATATAAATTTCCCTGCCCTAAGAAACAGAGCCCTGAAGGAAAGATATGTGAACACAGGAAGAAGAATGCAGTCATCTCTCATTTCATATCAGCTGCAGGAAGCTTGTTTCTGTCATGAAGTCACTAAGGATGTTTTATTCATTGTGTGAAGCTTCTGTTCCTCAAGTTAAAAAAAAACAACATTTTTTAAAGACTTAAAACAAATATATGTATATATTATTTTTTTCATGTTTTTCAGGCTTGTTGCTCCATCAGTGTTAAAACAAGAATAAGTGTTTCATGTAAAATCTACTGATCATTGTATGGTCTTTATGCTGAGTTGTAAATAAACAGTTGGAATCATAATTCACTGTATCCTGTATATATTTGTTGGGAGAGACTTTAGTCAAGTTTAGATTACAGCAGATTATCAGAAAATATGCAGCTGAACTCAACACAAACAGCTCTGATGGCTGCAGAAGATGCAGTCTGAGGACAGAAGATTTATTTCAGTTCTATACCGATTTATTTATGCTTTACATGCAGGTTTTATCATAATAACTCAGTGACGGCTCCTGGCAGATTTCTCAGGGGGTCAATAGTAGCGATGATGACTAAAGTGACCCGTTCAATGAGTAAATTAACAAGTAACAAGTCAGCTGTCACTATTAGTTTTCTTTCAGGTCAACTCACATCACCAACACCACATATCAGGCTCATCCAGCTGCGCTGCTATGCTAATGTTTCCCAGCACAGCTAGCTTGACGCAGCTTTGCCTATGAACTCTTGAACAAAGCTGCTCACAAAGAGTAGCTCAGGATGATGGGACGCTGCCTGGGGTTGGACTCATCAATAGCCCCTTTCACACTGAGGAATAACCCGCGTTTAATTCGCGAATTTAGCGTGTCCGCTGTTCCTTTCACACTGACGACCTGGGTTGGCGTGTCAACTCGACTCGCCTTTCGACCCGCGTCGAACCCTAGTCTTTTTGCCGAGCCGAGTTTGGTGTGAAAGCAATTGACGCGGGTCGGACGTGGGCGTGGCGTGACGTGAGGAGTTTAAAAGACAGAATGGACAGCTGATTCAGAACAACAGCGACAGATGAGGACAAGTTTCACTCTGTTTTACATCAAGTTCAAGACATTTTTGAAGATGGCCAACTGGGGAGACAAAGAGGTCCGCGAGCTCCTCATTCTCCGAGCAGAGGACGTTATTTACTGCCTCGCCATGTTTTGCCACATATACACAACATGACAGGGTTCATTCGGGGGAGGTGACTTCACTGATGACCATCTGCATACAGGAAGACAGTCCTGCGTAACATTCAGTCGCTACAGCGACTGTCTTGCATTTCTGGTGGCTACTTCCTGTTCAGCCAGGACCGTAGCGCCAGTCGCTAACACACAAAAGTCACCGCTGATCACATCTTTAGGCCAAAGTGGGATTCTGCTGGATGAAATCATATCTCTCACACAGGAAACAGGCAGTTCAAATTGGTGATTTGCCATCTTCATACCTCAATTCTTTGGCTGGAGTACCACAGGGCTCAATGTTGGGTCCTGTTTTATTCAGCCTAAATGTCCATAACTTACCAAATGTCTGTAGAAATATAAAGATGCAACCATATGCTGACGACACTGCATTATAATGTCATGCCAGTTAAATTCAAGAAGCTGCTGGAATTCTCTCAGGAGCCACGGTGCCAGTGTCCCATTGGCTCAAAAACTGTTGTTTACATTTGAATAAAAAAATAAACAGTCTGTATGTTTTACTCCCGGCAGCTAGCAGAGGGACAGCAACCATCAGTCATGGTGGACGCAGAGACACTTGATGTGGTTCAACACTTTAAGTACCTCGGGCTAATCTTTGATTCTAATCTCAATTTTAAGCAACACGTTAAAAAAGTCACAAATACAATTAAATCAAATTTCAAACATGCGAGACCCTTCCTGACTATGGAGTCAGCAAAGACTTCTACGCATGCAGTGATACTTCCTCGTATTTCCTGCTGTTATACAACATGGTCACATACATCAGTGCAAAATCTTGGACTTTGATAGCCATCAGCTGTTTTTGGATGTCTGTCTCATCTTTAAATTTTCCAAAGGATTAGCCCCTCCACTATTACAGGATTTCATAAAGACAGAATCCTCTAGAGTAAACACCACAGCACTAGAGGAGACTGATGTGCAATGATGCAGGACTAAGTTTGGCCATGTGGTGGAGTCCATCAGAGGAACAGTGCTGGAACACACTGCCAACTCGTGTTAGAAACTGGGATAATTCCACCACCTTTAAAAAGACCCTTAAACAGTGGTTGAAAACAGCCAGAGGTGCTCTCATGGGTTACCTCTCCGTCTTTTCTCTTTTGTGTACGGACTCTTAACTTTGATGTGAATCTTTCTTAATATTTTCTGTTTGTTTGTCTTTAGTTTTTTTGTCATGGTGTATTGTCTGTATGTTTTTATGATACCTGCCTGACGACAACGGATGAAATTTAGCAACTGTGCTAACTCCGGCATATTAACATAGATGCTTTGCTGATATGTTGATTAATGTGCAGTGTCCTAACCAAATAAATAAGAAATAAAATAAAAACGTCCTCCACACTGACCTGTGGCCCAGAGGATGAGCGGGCTCGTTTCCTGGTGGAGGGGTACTGCTCCTGGTTCAGTTCCCGGTTCAGTTCCCGGTTCAGCTCCTGGTTCTGCTCCTGGATCAGTTCTTGCTTCTGCTCCTCCTTCTGCTCCTGCTTCTGCTCCTGCTTCAGCTCCTGCTTCAGCTCCTGCTTCAGTTCCTGGTTCTGCTCCTGCTTCAGCTCCAGTTCCTGCTTCAGCTCCAGCTCCAGCTCCTGCTTCTGCTCCAGCTTCAGCTCCTGGTTCAGTTCCCGGTTCAGCTCCTGCTCCAGCTCAGGCTCCTGCTTCTGCTTCTGCTCCTGCTTCTGCTCCTGCTTCTGCTCCTGCTTCTGCTTCAGCTCCTGGTTCAGTTCCCGGTTCAGCTCCCGCTTCTGCTCCCGCTTCAGCTCCCGCTTCAGCTCCCGCTTCTGCTCCCGGTTCAGCTCCTGCTTCAGCTCCTGCTTCAGCTCCTGCTTCTGCTTCTGCTTCTGCTCCTGCTTCAGCTCCTGCTTCTGCTTCTGCTTCTGCTTCTGCTTCTGCTTCTGCTCCTGCTTCTGCTTCTGCTTCTGCTTCTGCTCCAGCTTCAGCTCCTGCTTCTGCTTCTGCTTCTGCTCCTGCTTCAGTTCCCGGTTCAGCTCCTGCTTCTGCTCCTGCTTCAGCTCCAGCTTCTGCTCCTGCTTCAGCTCCTGCTTCAGTTCCTGGTTCTGCTCCTGCTTCAGCTCCTGGTTCTGCTCCTGCTCCAGTTCCTGGTTCTGCTCCTGCTTCTCCATGATAGGATAGAGAGGACAGCTGATTTTTCTTTGTCTGCCTTTTGTGTTGAAGGAGTGACACAGTTTTGTCAACTACTAAATTAAGTCTTTATTCCGTCATTTTTTTAAGTCAACCACGGAGAATATTTCTGTTTATGCAAATGAATTCAAACCTTTTGTTGAACCTGGAAACATCTCTGCAAGTGCTCATTATTTAGTGAGTTGTAGACGTCCTCCTCAGAAGACTACCCAGAAAGCAAATAGTCATTGAAACGATGTTAAATCAACATCCCGCTGTCAACGATAAAGCCATTGAATCAACGTCGAACTTTGATGTTGATTCAACAACATTTTGCTCCCTCCATTATCATTGAAACAACATTGAAGTCATACCTAGAGATCAACAAGATTTCAATGATATTTCGATTACAATGGATATTGAAACAATGTTGAAATCCCAGCACATCAACAAAACTTCAATGGTATTTTAGTAACCTATGCCTATACCACAGGTTTAATCTAAAAAGGTCTAAATTAATATATTAAAAACATTATTATTAGACTATTAACATTAATATCTTGTAAAGCAACCTTGAGTACCATGAAAGGCGCTATATAAAACAAATTTATTATTATTAATCCTGCTATCTACAGCCTGGATGAGCTATGAGCAAAATATAGAAACTCCAGCAGACTGAGCCTGTAGGCTATATCGCCTAACACAAATAACACCCCATGCATTTTTTTAAACAATCAAACAATTGTTTTTATTGCATTTTTCTTTTAATGCGCGAGGCTATCTCCTGCAGTGGCCGTCGTCCAGATCCCCCCGCCCGGTCTGGAGCGTAGCGCAGCCACTTCTGCACAGCTTCTGCGAATTCATGTATTTGCAGTACTCAGTCGTTGAGTCAGGGCATCTAAAATAAAATAAAACAAGCAAAAAATACATTTCAGTTTAGCATAGCAGACTTCTGCCTGTGAAGAATATAAGCATATAGGCCATGTAGACAGAAACATTATGTGTGTGTGGTAGCTATCTTTCCCTCAAACATAGACATAGAATATCCTATCCATATTTTAAGATGAAGCTTATTAAACTGAGGACTTGCTTACTTGACGATGTGGATTAATGATCTGAAAAAAGAGAAAAAATCACAGTGTCAGTAAACAGCAATTTAAAACCACTAATTAATAAAAAAAACGACGAGAAGATAGTGACAGCCACTATCCAGGCATCACGCAAGCTGACGTGTTGCTAGCGCATGCTAACTTATTCATCCAGACAACGTTGAATTCACGTCAATCTTCTGATAGTTGTGTAGCCTATTCAATCGTTTTTTTAGACACCTTGCCTCTTTGATCGCTGATCCTAGCTAAAGGTAGGGCAAGGATATGCAGATATACTGTAACACCCCTTGCTGTAAAATAAACCGGTGAATAAAGCATTGGTAGCTAACTGACTATATCGTCAGGGTGTTTATGAAGCCTGCAGTTAACTTGCTTTTGACAACTTGCAGTGTTGTTGATCGGAGGAATTCTGCTTGATTTATAACAGAATGCTATGACAGTATCTAGCCTATGCACCATGTAAACTATACATTTAACTGTGTAGTGCAGTTCAGCATTCAAAAGATTAAATCAAAGTGCTTTCTTACCTGAAATTGATTCCGAAATGAATGGGATGGGGTGCAGTACCGCCGGTCTACCACATGATGGTCTCCCGGTCAACTATAAATCCATGACTTTTCGATCATCTTTCCCGGTCAACTATAAGTCGATGGCTTTTCGACATTTCCTGATTTCCCGATCAACTCAAAATCAATGACTTTTCAACATTACTATTATCACCCGGTAAACCAAATATCAATGATGCATCAATCATACTAAGGATAACTATGTATCAATGTTGTTTCAATATCACTGAGGTCAACATTATGTTGTGTCGGGTTTTCATCAGTTTGCCAATAGTGATTCAACATTTATTTTCCATCAAGATTTCAATGTCAACCATTCTGATGATTCAGATGGAAAAACAATATCATTTCAATGTCAGCTTGCTATCTGGATTTTGAATTTATGGTCAGACTATGTGCATACAATGTGTAATTAACACAAGTGTAGTGCAATATGGGCAATAACTCAAACATAGTGCTATAACTTATTTTATGTAACTCTCTTTACTTTGTATATCTTGTATAGCCTATATTCTTTTTTACACTTTGTTTTAGATTAGTCTATATTAATTATATTTTTAATTATATATTATATTAATTATTCTATATTATACTGTATTTTAGATTTACAGAGATCCTATGTGTGTGTTTGGAGCTACTGGGGACTTGAATTTCCCTGAGGGAGTCATCCCAAGGGATAAATAAAGTTGAGTCATGGGGCAAATAAACGTGAAATATTTACTTTTAATTAAAAAAAATATATATGGACTTCGTCTGTAGTGTTATAATTAGCTTACTACTTTGATGTTCATAATAACCTAAACATTTGAGAATTAAGCAAGTTATGTCTTGAACGTTTGAATGTTTCACCATCAACACAATGTTGTCAGTGGTAAGATGGCGGCCATCTGCAGACGTTCCACTCCGTTGCCCAGCAACGCGGACGAGACATCTAGCCATTCTATACCTATGAACATAGCAACAGAAAGCTACAAGCAGGTGAGTCCAGAAAAAGAATGAATTTAGCGGTCGGACGTTAGCAGAAATGTCTTCAAAGTGCTCTGTGTCATTGGTTTGATTCCTGCTCCTTGAACACGGTCAGTCAGAACATGCAGCAGAGAGTAAAAAGTTCAAATAACCTAGCTGCTATTCACAGTTAGCACATCCCGCTAATGCTAATGCTAACGATCGTTAACCGTTAACCGCCAAATAAGATGGAGCTTTATCCTTTTAGCTGTGTGTGAAACATACTTCTAGGCCCTTTTCTTCCTCTTTTTTAACCTTTTGGGGCAGTTTTTGACCATCCTGTCACATTTTCCACTAAAGCTGCAGTTTTCTTAACTTCTTTCTGTAGTTTTGCTGAAATCTTTTGTGATTTAAAAAGTTTAATGATCAATGTAAAATGTAGAATGGTTCTTTCCAGACTTATCTGAGTATCATTTGGCTTTTTGATAGAAGTGTGCAGCGATGTGTTTGATGTGTTTAACGTACACAATATGCCATATTTCATGATTAGATCTTAAAATAGGACTTAATTATGGTCAATATAAATACTTTAATTACATTAAGAGTTTAAGTTGTGTGAAGAGGAGTCATAGCATTATTATAAAGACTTGTGGGTGATCCAGGAAAGTATCACGGGAGCAGTAGAAATAAAGTTCTCCTCAGTATCAGTGTGTGATTTCTCAGATTTACACTCAGAAGCCCATTAAAAGACAGTCTGACTGTCCTCTTCAGAAGTGTCTCATGAAAGCTTCATTATTCACTTTACTTTACATATCCAATATTTTCTTTTATCCACGAATCAACAAGGACTGAGCACATGATAAAAAGGTTCTGGAAATGAGAACAGGTTTAGAAACGGAGAGAATCTGAACCTCAGTCTTTGGGATGATATTGGGACCCTTTCCTCAAACAGGATCATTGTCTTAATGTAGTAAAATGATTTAAGTTGATGGTGTTCCACTGACTCAGATGAGATTTATGGGATATTGCACACAGTGGGTGTCAGTTTACAGAGTATATTATTAAATTTTTTTCGGAATTTGATCAAAAAGCTACAAATATTTTGAACTGTGACCTTAGTGGGTCTTTAAAGAAGCATCTTAAAGTAAACAGGGATTTAAACAAAAAGCGCAGTAATGAGTTTAATGGAATGTGACTGGATGGTTAAAAACTGTGCAGAAAGGTTATCAAGAGAAGAAGAAAAGTGGGTGTGGTTTAACACGCTGCACGCCACAGCTGGATCTTATCGTCTGTGCTGACTGTTGCAGAGTCCATCAGTCGGAGAACTAGAATGGAGCAGCAGAACCAGGAGCTGAACCAGGAGCTGATGCAGAAGCAGGAGCAGAACCAGGAGCTGAACCAGGAGCAGAAGCAGGAGCTGAAGCAGGAGCAGAACCAGGAGCAGAACCAGGAGCAGTACCCCTCCACCAGGAAACGAGCCCGCTCATCCTCTGGGTCCACCGGGCCACAGGTCAGTGTGGAGGAGGTTTTTATTTTATTTCTTATTTATTTGGTTAGCACACTCAGTGTTTCCCACAGATGTGAAGGCAATGTGTGGTGGTGGGCCACGGGGGGGTTTAGAAATAAAAATTCTCAAAATAATTCCTTTGTTAATAATTGGTCACACAGAACTTTATTGTATTAATATTCACATCTTCATTGTAAACAAATTAATAACATAGCTAATTACACTGGTCGGACTGTTCAGCTGTTTCAGACTGATACCTCCGGTTCAGGCTGCTCCTCATCCTCAACACGCACGTCTCTTTTTCAATCGCGGAAAATATTTTTCAATACTCATCTGGATTGAAGCAGCAAACATTCAGTGTAAGAGTTTAAAAAACCTACTTTATTTGATTCACAGCTGCTAGTGTTTTGACCTCGACAACCCAACTACTTTTTTTATTTTTTTACGGCAAACTTGCGACTAGTTAACTTTATAAAGAAGGCGTAATCGTTTGTTTGCTATGGGTCGGGTTGGGACAACATTGTATTAAAAATATAAAATATTTTTATAGGACTTTTTAATGTGTGATTTTATAAAGGACGGTGCACGTAATACCAACCTTTTGTGAATTTCGCCAGCCGTCTTCTTTCGGTTGAGCTAATCTAACGCGACACTGAAGCTAGCGATGCTTCCAGAGATGATCTCGCTGATGGAGACACACGCGGTGAGCACGGAGGGGAGGGGCTGTGTGTGTGTGTGTGTGTAGGCTATGTGAGAGAGACGCATGACTGACAGAGACAGAGGGAGAGCAGGGAAAGGAAATGCAGCTTAACGAATACGAGTATTTTTTAAATAGCATTAAAAAAAATAATAATACCGAAATGCAATATGTGGCGGCCGGTGTTTAATCTGTGGCGCACCGCCACAAATTAGTCTATGTGTGGGAAACACTGACACTGCACATTAATCAACATATCAGCAAGGCATGTAAATATGCCGGAGTTAGCACAGTTGCTAAATTTCATCCGTTGTCCTCAGGCAGGTATCATAAAAACATACAGACAATACACCATGACAAAAACTAAAAAATAAACAAACAGAAAATATTTAGAAAGATTCACATCAAAGTTAAGAGTCCGTACACAAAAGGGAAAAGACGGAGAGGTGACCCATGAGAGCAGCTCTGGCTGTTTTCAACCACTGTTTAAGGGTCTTTTTAAAGGTGGTGGAATTGTCCCAGTTTCTAACACGAGTTGGCAGTGTGTTCCAGCACTGTTCCTCTGATGGACTCCACCACTTGGCCAAACTTAGTCCTGCATCATTGCACATCAGTGTCCTCTAGTGCTCTGGTGTTTACTCTAGAGGATTCTGTCTTTATGAAATCCTGTAATAGTGGAGGGGCTAATCCTTTGGAAACCTGAAAGATGAGACAGACATCCAAAAACAGCTGATAGCTATCAAAGTCCAAGATTTTGCACTCTGATGTATGTGACCATGTTGTATAACAGCAGGAAATACGAGGAAGTATCACTGCATGCGTAGAAGTCTTTGCTGACTCCATAGTCAGGAAGGGTCTCACATGTTTGAAATTTGATAAGTTAAATTTAATTGTATTTGTGACTTTTTTAACGTGTTGCTTAAAATTAAGATTAGAATCAAAGATTACCCCGAGGTACTTAAAGTGTTGAACCACATCAAGTAGGTTAAGTGTAAAGAATGTCATGTATTACCACCACTGTTACTTTTATTCCTTTAAACCAGCGGTCATTAACCTTTTTCAGCCCAACCTCTACATGGTGTTTAAGTGAACAACTTGGACAAGACTCTGGTTCCTTCCATCATTTAGAAATATTGTAGCTCAAGTTCCTTTTCAGAGTTTCATCATGACAAAAAGAATTAGTGAAAGAGCAAAAAGCAAGAGTTTACTGCTTAAAAAGCTGAACGTGTGCAGAACACATCAGAGCACAGTGCTGATAGCTGAGGGCACTTATAAACGCACCCTCAGCGTTCACGTTTGATCTGAGATATTGAGACCTGTGTGGCTCGGTCTGTTCAGGTCCAGTTAGAATATGTTGGTTAGCGTAGGTTAGCTTAGAGAAATCTTTTGTGTGAACTTCAAAAGGATCCAAGTCTTCCTCTCTGTCATTGCAGAAACATGGAGCCCAAGAGGGATCCAGATGGCACTGCTGTAAGGACTGTGGGAAAGTTATCAAACGATCAAATCTGAGGTATCATCAGAGGCTTCATACTGGAGAGAAGCCATACAGCTGTGGTCAGTGTGGGGCAGCTTTCACTACATTAGGTAGTCTAAAGACGCACCAACGTATTCATACAGGAGAGAAGCCTTACAGCTGTGGTCAGTGTGGCGCAGCTTTCACTCAATTATCTGATCTAAAGAAACACCAACGTATTCACACAGGAGAGAAGCCATACAGCTGTGGTCAGTGTGGGGCAGCTTTCACTAGATTAGGTAGTCTAAAGAGACACCAACGTATTCACTCAGGAGAGAAGCCGTTCAGCTGTGGTCAGTGTGGGGCAGCTTTCACTAGATTAGGTAGTCTAAAGACACACCAACATATTCACACAGGAGAGAAGCCTTACAGCTGTGGTCAGTGTGGGGCAGCTTTCACTACATTAGGTAATATAAAGACACACCAACGTATACACACAGGAGAGAAGCCGTTCAGCTGTGGTCAGTGTGGGGCAGCTTTCACTAGATTAGGAAATCTAAAGACACACCAACGTATACACACAGGAGAGAAGCCATACAGCTGTGGTCAGTGTGGGGCAGCTTTCACTAGATTAGGAAATCTAAAGACACACCAACGTATACACACAGGAGAGAAGCCATACAGCTGTGGTCAGTGTGGGGCAGCTTTCACTGAATTAGTTAATCTAAAGAGACACCAACGTATACACACAGGAGAGAAGCCGTTCAGCTGTGGTCAGTGTGGGGCAGCTTTCACTGGATTAGGTAATCTAACGACACACCAACGTATTCACACAGGAGAGAAGCCGTTCAGCTGTGACCAGTGTGGGGCAGCTTTCACTCAATTAGGTAATCTAAAGACACACCAACGTATTCACACAGGAGAGAAGCCTTTCAGCTGTGTTCAGTGTGGGGCAGCTTTCACTCAATTAGGTAATCTAAAGACACACCAACGTATACACACAGGAGAGAAGCCGTTCAGCTGTGACCAGTGTGGGGCAGCTTTCACTAGATTAGGTAATCTAACGACACACCAACATATTCACACAGGAGAGAAACCTTTCATCTGTGGTCAGTGTGGGGCAGCTTTCACTGGATTAGGTAGTCTAAAGAGACACCAACGTAGTCACACTGCAGAGAAATGATTGGCTTAACAATCAACAACAACAATTTTTACGGCAGATAAGCAAACATTCACCTGAGAGCAGCTACAGGAACTACCAATCAGAAGCCTTGCATTTGTTCAGATTAAAAATCTTATGTATCCTCTGTATTGTATTGTTCTGCATTTCATTAAAGGTCAGATGTTAACTTTTCTCATGCTTTTCCTGTTCTTGCTACACAGATATTTTTGAAGAAAATGTGTGTTTGGTTACGAGGGAAAGTTGACCCTTATCATCTTCCCCAAAGACCCAGAAATCTTTAACGCAGTCTGAAAAAGGTTTGGAGTTGTTCCCTGTACTTCCCAGACAGCTGTATGATGCTCATGACTGAAGCTGAAAGTTAAGGCTGTTCCAACACTAAAAGGGCACGAGGCTCAACTTCAAGCTGTGAAACTCTTTCAAATGTCTGTTGTGTTGGACTCAGACGTGTGAACGGATTTTAGTCCAAACGTCATGGCTGCACTGAGGGAAAAGGCAGCTAAGCAGGCTAACGATACTTTGAATTGAACCGTTTAACACGAGAAAACTGAACTGATCTGTTTGTTGCTTCTACAACTGCTCAGTTACTCACACAATCAGGTACTGAGCAGATTTACCAAACAGACATTCTGCTGTAATCTCAGATGCTCTCAGTTGCGCTGCTCACATTGTTTTAGTCCACAACTCTTCTTCTTCTTCTTCTTCTTCTGCCCCGACGGCTACACAACTTACCCAGAACACCCGGTGGCAGAGTGTGCACACGACACCCTTATACTTTATTGGATTGTATCTACAAACTCAAACGCTGATGATTTAAACCTGCTTCAGGCTGTTTTTGTTCCCTTTAGTTTTAAGCTGACTGTGTTTGGCGTACCCTGAGCATTTCAGTGGAAAATGTTCAGCACAGACTTGAAGTTGTATTGTGTTCTTGTGGTAACTACGTCCCCACAGCTATTATGTCCTGAAGAGTTTCTTAGAAAGTGCTTTCTGCCGCTCACAGTGGGAGAATCTCACCGACAAATCCCACTTTGGTCTAAAGATGTGATCAGCGGTGACTTTTGTGTGTTAGCGACTGGCGCTACGGTCCTGGCTGAACAGGAAGTAGCCACCAGAAATGCAAGACAGTCGCTGTAGCGACTGAATGTTACGCAGGACTGTCTTCCTGTATGCAGATGGTCATCAGTGAAGTCACCTCCCCCGAATGAACCCCGTCATGTTGTGTATATGTGGCAAAACATGGCGAGGCAGCTGGGGGGCTGTTAGCGTGACAGAGACAGTCCCTCAGTCAGAGACCAACCTCAGAAGTTAAACCCAGTTTGTAACTGAGCTGACTCACAGTGGAAGTCACACGTTAGATCTGGTTCTCAGTGAGTGTTTCCTGCTGAGATCCAGCCGTGTCTGATCAGTGCTGCAGTTTCTTGTTTTGCATTTTTCTCTCCTCTTACTCAGACTACACCTGAAACTAATCAAAATCAGGAAGCAGCATGAAGAATTGTCACATCAGCCAATTCAAAGAAGTAATAACAAGTGCTTGAAAAAGGCAAATGAATGAAGGGACGTAAAAATGAGGGAAATACCCTCAGTCCCCAGAAGTCTTTCTGGGGTTCCTGCTCCCAAAGCACACTGAGCGCTGCTTCTGTGCTTCAGTGTTTTTCAGTAGTTTGTGTTTACTTTTTCCACCTCCGTAATGATCTGTAAAACTGAAGGTTGTTGAAGAACACAGTGCTGGATCCAAACAATAGTGTAATGTTCCAATATGACCTCCTGGTGGCAGTGTCGTCTCACTGGTGGGGATTTCTCATTGATTCTTGAAGCAGGAATCAACGTCAGATATCTGAAGGGGATGAACTCCTGTGCTTCTGCAGAATACCTGAGTTTCCTCCAGTGCGACCATGAAGTAAGTGTTTTTCGCCATATATATTTATATTTACACTAACTTATAGATTTAATCTGCTGTAACTCCTGGTTAAATGGAGGTTTTCCTCTTTAGTTAAAAAAATAAAATAATAAACTCATATGTCAGCTTTAGTTATTTATAAATGTAGATTGATGATACAAATTGGATGGAAGCTTTTGGCTCCGGATGAAATGTTTTGGGTTCAGGTGGAACCGAACCAGGTCAGCACCATTATTCCAGAATTCTTTGCATCTTCTTCAGATTTTCTCTGTGAAAACAGAAACTTCTAAAACATGTTTCTGAGCTGGTGTGGATGCTGCAGGAAGGACTTCTGCTGGTCACTCTGGTAGTTTTTCACATCTGTTATGATGCGTAACCGTAGCAACAGGAAAGTTGTTCACCTGGTGGTGCAGCTAACTGTGGCCATTTCTCAATACCAAGAATGCAAAGAACAGACTTGTGTTCTTGAGGATAATGTTCTTGCTAGTCAACCTCGGAAGAATGAACTCGGGAGATCACAAGTACACATGCTCCGTTTTCAGTTTTGAGACGATGCGTTCTTCGTGCCCGAGGCAGCCAGCTCTGATTAAACAGCTGAGCTTTTTCATCCAAGCGCTGACAAGTTTGAGGTGCAGAATTCTTCCGAACAAAATTGTAAATAGCTGGTATTAAGACAAATTAACGATAAAATCGGGATCTAAAGGGCTACTTTCTCGCCTCAAAATGTTTTAAACGTGGATAAAGTGATATATTTAAAGAGTTTAGAACTAAAATGAAATCAGCTTCAGCCTGTTGATTTCGGCTCGGGTAGGAGCGCAGTGCATTGTGGGATATTTGCGCTGACAAGTTAGCACAAGTTAGCTACCGATGCATCCTCGGTAAAATGGGCGTGTCGAGAACACATCTGGGAACTTTCACCGTTCTCGGCGAAATGCGAACTTGTGTATTGGGACAGTACTTGGGTTGCGACTGATAACGTTTCACAAGAACACAAGAACACAAGTACGGACAAGAACGTATATTGAGAAACGGCCTGAGCTTCACAAAAGCCCAAGAAATGGCTGGAAAAATACCCCAAATCTGGATGAGCTGAAGAGGAGACGTCTAGGATGCAGAGCAGGAACAACATGGAGGAAAAGAAGGAGGAAGTTTAAAGCATTTCTTACCTCGATCATCAGGGGAAATGTGAGGTCACTGGTGGATAAGACAACTACATGGATCAACCACACACTGAAAGGTTGAATCCTAAACTTTCTATTTTCATTTTCTTTTCATAGGGACTGAGTTCAAGCCTTTTCCAGATTCCACTCAATTTTTTCAGTCTTCAAAGTTTGAAACCAACAAGTCGGAGACTTTATTGGGATACAGAGCATGAGACAGAACACCAAGCAGCTGAACAAACCAGAGACAGTTGATGAGCAAAGCTGCTTCACAAGAAACATGTTGGAAGACTAAAAGATAGTGTCTGTGGTCATCAGTCTCAGGTAAAAAGTGCCAAGAAAGCAGCACAAAGCAGCAGAGGCATCGCTCAGAGGGTCAATAAACTGCTTTGGGACTCGGAGATCATATGTTCAAGTCCTGTGAGAGCTGCTTAAAGAGTTTAAATGTCTCCAGGTTTTAGAGGCCAAAGCAAAGAGTGAAAAGCTTTAAGGTGGAAAGTTTCATTCTTTGATTTAATGGCTCAAACTGGTACTGAGCAGCTTTTAGTTTGTCAGGATGAGGGATGAAAGCTCCTAAAGAAATAAAGTCTTTAGTTCAGCATCCCAACAGAAGAATGGAAGCAGCTCAGAAAGGAGGCTGAAGCTGTGATTGGGCGGTTCAGGCAGATGCAGAGCAGCTTCTGGAAGCAGAGGGAGGGGCTTCAGCTCCTGTGGATGCTGATGGCTGTTAGGAAAGGAAGGGCAGGTTGTTCAGCTCAGAGCAGGCTGGGATTTATCAAGCCAAAATGAAAAGAGAAACTTTAGGATTCAACCCTTGAACAGCTCAGGCTGTCGGCTGAAAGCTTTGAGCCTCAGAGAACGTGGAAACTACGACCAGACGACTTTTAAAGTTCAACAGCACTGCTCACAAGGAGCAGCTCAGGATGATGGGACGCTGCCTGGGGTTGGACTCATCATGGGTTCAGTTCCCTCAGATGCTCTGAGTCACAGCTGTCTTTCGGCTCGCAGCCCAAGCCGTGCGTCCAGATGCTCAGTTATACATCAGTTAAAGGTAGATGATTGATCTGATTATTTTCAACATGTTCATTCAACTTTGGACATATTTCTGGAATTAATGGTTTATGGCTTGTATCTTTAAAAACTTTGCCCCCTGGTGTATGAAGAGAAGAAGAAACCACAGGGACCCACTCAGGAAGAGGGCGGGCTTTATTTGGGGCTTCAACAACCAGCTCAAACTGGCCAAATGAGTGAGAGACACAACACTGGAAACAAGTGTTCAGCAGCTGCTCTGTAAGTAGAGAAGCTGTGTTTTTCTGCTTCAGCTGAAATCCTTTAACTGTTCCTGCTCTGTGGAGAACTTCTGATAGTGGAGGGGACATTAAAACAGCTCAGGCTGAGGTCGGATGGAAAACACATGATGATGAGCTGCTTCAGGAGGAACTTTACACAACTCAGAGCGGACAGAAACTAAGTGAAAAGAATGCAAAATAAATGCTCAGTTTGACCCAAACTCCTGCAGCTGAGCGTGTAAAGAATAAACGGTGTGAGTGGTCTGTGGGGGGGGCAGCAGGGCTTTACCACTGCTCGCCCCACCTTGTTTCAGCTCAGGTGTTTTCTGCTAAAGTCGACAGCAGGAAATGTTTGAGGAACTCTAAGAGACGGTGGTGTCAGATAGAGATGGGCTTTAGGCCACGCCCACACGGAACCTTATCAGAAAGTAGAAATGGACTGTTCCTGTACAGCACTTTTCTGATCTTAATGAGCACTCAGAGCTTCAACACTACCTGCCACATTCAGCCACACTCACACAGCACGTCTTAGTCTGTAAATCATGCTTTCTACTCGCCCTCATGACGTCACACTCAGCGCCTCCCACAGGATCCCTCGGGGGACGTGGTTATACGCCTTCTCTAAGTCAACAAAAACATGTGGACTGTGTGTTCAAACTCCCACGACCCCTTCAGTAACTGCGTTGATGAATATCTGGTCCGTTGTTCCTCTGAACCGCAGGATCAACAGTGGGCTGGAGGCTCCTGGAGTAAACCTTCCTGGGAGGTGAGCTCCTTCTCTAGGCCTGACCTGATTATCCCCCAAAGTGCTGCAACACTTCATTTCAGTCATTTCAGAGGGGGAACATGTCAAGGTTGGCCCGTTCCAGGTGTTGTTTCCAGAGGTGCATCTTTGGGCAGAATCCATTGTCGTGCTTGTGAGCGGGTTTTCATGTCAGTGTTCAGTTCATTCAGATGCTCTAAAACTCCGTCATCAATATGTCTGAAACTGTGTTCTCTGACGGAGGAACTTTAGCTGCTTGTTAAGCAGCGTTAGGCCCGAGCATCTCATTACAAAGGCTCTGCAGGCAGGTAGTATTCACGCCTCTGCTCCTGTGTGGCTGCTTTTATTTGCTTTGAGTTCAGCTTCCACGTAGCAAACATTCAGAGAAACCTCAGAGGTTTTTCTCATGAAAGTTGCCTGTTCCTCAGTGTGTTGATGCAGGCAAACCAAATACTTGGTGTTCTTGTTCTGAAGTGACGGATGTTTAGTTTGGAGATGAAGTTTGAGCTGGTTTGGGACCATGTTAGACGGTTTATTTCCACACAATAAGCAAATGTTACTGTATTGCCTAAAGTTGTATTCTGAACTTTGCCAGAATAGTCCTGTGGAGTTAGAAAGTGTGCATGTGAAAGCACAGCTGCAGCTTCCTCCTGCAGATGCCCGTCTGTTCTCTGATGCTGAGACTTCTCTCTGCAGAGAGCTCTGCTGTGGTTGCTGATAGTGTGACAGCAGATCTGTTTTCCACCCTGTGCTCAAAGCTGTTCTCTTGTAGAAACAGAAGCTGCAGCTTCGTGGTCGTCCACTCTCCGCTTTCAGGCTGATTCTCACCATCTATATTTGGTTATTTACTGCTCTCAGCAGAGGTGTTAAGAAGAGGAGCAAACTGTGCAAAAGTGTTGCTGTTTGTCCCGTCTTCTTCATCCTGCTGCAGGAGGAAAATCTAATGTTTTCCCCAGCAGCAGTGATGTTAAAGTTTTACCTGCAGGGATATAATCTGGATGTATTTCATGTTGCAGAAAGCCATCCAGCTGCAGTCTACTCTGCAGTCAGGACAGACCACCTCACTTCTGGACAAACAGTCATCAGATCCAACAGGACCAGAGGTACAGCTGCTCTTTATTCCCAACTCTGCACAGAAGCAGCTCAGCTGTTCACCCTGCTTCCAGCCTCTATGCTCAGATAACCCAACCGGACTCCAGCTCTGCTGCAGCTCCACTGCTGGACGTGTCCCACTGCTTTATCCACCATCAGTGCATCATTTTCACACTCACCAGGTTCCCAGGACTTGGGATGGGAAATGTTAGAAATTGACCAATTCCGGTTCCATTATCGATGTCGCTTATCGATTCTCATCCAGTTATATAAAGTGCAAATATAGTACAAATGTCTTTGGCTGCAGAAACACTTTCATTTCAAGTATGCAGCAACATCTGATGTATTTGGCCTCTGTCCTTTGGCTTTTCCTGCCTGGATGAAAGGGGGAGCTGCAGGTATGCGGGAGCCTCTGATCCTGAACGTCCCAGAGATAATCAGCTTCAATCCTTTCTCCTGGAGTTGTGTTTCCTGCAGCTGGAACTGTGTGTGTTTGTTTTCAGAGTCTCCAGCAGAGCCAGATGTCCTCTACTCTTCACTGAGGTAGTCCACCAGTCCAACCACTGATGTCCAGCTGCTGGGACCAGTTTGCTGCACCAAACCACCAGTTTAGCTTCATGAATGGATCAGAATCTGACAACAAGCCAAAGCTGTTTAATGTCCTCAGAGACTTTCCTGTTATTCATGTTGTATTAATGAGTTCTGGACTCAGCTGCTGTTATCTCCGCAGCACTCTGCTTTCTTTGTTGTTTCTCTTGTGCAGAAGCAGAAGGCAGAGAGAATATTTGTCTTGTTCCGCTTTAGCTATATCCCAGACCATAATTATCCCTACTCAATAATTCCACTTTGCATTCCATATTTTGAAAATACTGGCACCTAAAGGCTGAAAATTTGGGCTAAAAAGTTCAAATTGGCACCTAAAGGGTTCATTTTTTTTTAAATAATTGAAAACTTGGTAGTTATGATTAGAACTGAAGTGGAATAAAAGGTTTATGAAAAATAAAGTGGAAAAAATATTAATATATGATGTTTTTAGGTGGTTTTAAAAGGGGACAAAAATGTCCCTTTTCTGAAATTAAGTTGTGTTTTAAATCAGGTATGAGGCTTATATTATAAGTATTATATTAGCTGTCAATAATATTTTATGAGGAGAAACGTCCAATATTGAGAAAAAATAAAGTATTTGGAAAAAGTCATTATCCGATTCAGTTAAATATCAATAGCATATTTCAGCTCTTCAGATTTTGTGATAAAACTTTTCTTATACTTTTCTGAAGAAAACATTATTATCTCTTCACCAAAACTACGAACTTCAGGCAGTAATTGTTTACATTTGTCATGATTTTTAAGACTCAGCGACCTCTTCATGGTTCCCTGGTGGACAGGACACAGAACACTGGGTTGTGATAGCTGTAATACGTTCTCATGACACCTGAGTGGAGACATCGCTGTGGCTGGGAAATGAAAATAAGGTCAAGCAGCGTGTTCCTGTCTGTGGTGGCAGAGGTGATCAGCTGTACATATCCCTTAGACTGAAACACATCTACAACTGGCTTTGTTGACCTGAGTACCTGATTCTCATTGAAGTCTCCACACACAATAACAGGGTGACAGTCCATCCAAAAGGCTTCCCAGGTTCTCCAGGAACGGTCTCAGACTGTAGTCAGGAGGTCTGTACACAGCTGCAATCACTGCACAGACTGGAGCCTCAACCTTCAAAGCCACAAACTCCAGATCAGTCACATTATGCAGATACTGTCTCTCACGCACCTGAATGTGCTTTCTCACATAGACAGCAACTCCGCCACCTGCTCTGCTGGCCATCTGAGGATACTGAGTGTAGGACGTGTGTCTGTTGCGCTTGAACATGTTGTAGCCGTCCAGATGCAGCCTGTCTGCAACAAAGGAGCCCTGCAGGTGAGTTTCTGTCAGACACAGGACATCTGCCAGGCACAGCTCATGATGTCTCCTGATGTCACCGATGTGAGATGGCAGTCCCTCTGTGTTGTGCTGAACAAGGCTCAGAGTGTCGGGCCTGTGTACTGTTTCTCTCACCTGAAGAAGAGGCATCATGTGATCCACATCGGCTTTTCTCATGGTCTGGAGCGCTGCGCTCACTTCAGCATTGGCGTATATTTTCTTTTCATCCAAATCCAGTAAATCCAGCCCACTGAGAGACGTCCCCCTGCTGAGAGCTACATAAGCCATACCTGCTTCAGAGACTTTCTGCAGGGACACCACGGCTGCATGTGTTGTGAGGCCCTGGGTTTTATGGACAGTGCAGGAGAACGCCAGCCTCACAGGAAACTGTCTGCGTAGCACTCCGTTCTGTTTCAGCTTCTCCTCTGCTCTCTCCATGTAAACCAGATTGGCAGATTCTGGAGCTCCACTCTGGATTCTTGCTACACCTGTCTGATTATCCATCCTCAGGCCCAGCTTAGTGATGTGTTGATCATCCTCAGAAGTCACTATGCACATCAGTGTGGCAGAAGCCCCGTTAACCAGACCGTTCTGAATGTCAAAGTTTCTGGTGAGCATGACACGAGCCCCTTCAGCAGCTTTCAGAGTGTGGGCAAAATCATTTCGGCCTCCCTTACATGGTGTGTCTTTACGGGCCATTCTGCCTGTTCGGGATCTTTCTGGAAGTCATCTGCATCCATCGTGATAATGTTGGAATGGAACAAAGCCAGTGTCGCTGAGTTGTGTTCATCAACCAACTTATTGGTGGGAAAATGTGCAGAAGCTCAGTGGGACAAAGAGCTGGTTCAGTGATGGCCTGTGACAACAAATCTCTGTCAGCCTGAGACAGCTCGTCTGCCTTTGGTTTCACCCCGATCCTGTTCAGCACGTCTGCAAAGGCAACATCATCCTTCTGTCTCATGATCTCAGTCAGAGTGATCATCTGAAAATGTTCCTGCCACAGGTCAGTATCTGCTGGGTCGTGTACACACAGAGGTTTAGACTGGCGCACAGGCGGCAGCTGATAGAAATCTCCAACAGCTAAAACTGACATTCCACCAAACGCTCTCTGGTTGCCTTTGATCTGTTTCAGTCCTGCGTCCACATAAGCAAAAAGAGGCTTTGAAACCATGGAGATCTCAGCGATAATGATGATTTGAGCATTAAAAGGTTCAGATGTGAGTTCATCCAGTTGGTTAGCGAGTCCTTGGATTGGTGCTTTCAGACTGCGTGGAAGCTTCAGCAGAGAGTGCAGTGTTGTGCCACAGATGCTGAAAGCTGCAGTTCCAGTGAAAGAAGAGAGTAAAACAGTTGGCTTTGATATGGCAAACTCCTCTGCATGTAGCTGCAGTTTGCTCAGTATCTTAGATGCCTCTGAGTAAATGCATTTCATCAGGTGGGACTTTCCTGTTCCTGCATCACCGTTGACATAAAAGAAAAACTGCTCTGGATTTAGGCCACACACAAGTTTAATGCAGCAGTCTCTGATAGCATGGAACACACAGGCCTGCTTCTGCTTCAGGTTCTGATACATCTGCCGCAGCACAGCTGGATCCACAGCTGGGGGTTCTCTGATGGCTCTCATTTCTGTCACAGCAGCAGACTGAGGACAATAGTCGGGCACATTTTCCTGCTCATCGTCTGGCTCTCTTTGCTGCAGCTCATCGTCACAACTTCAGATTCAGGAGCCAGATTCCACCATTCATCCATCACATGCTCTCTGCTCTCCTCAAACTCTACAAGTGCATTCTCAATCTCCTCAGTGTGTTTCTCATATTAGTCTCTGTGTGTTTGTATAATGTTTTTCACGCTCTCAGGACGGTTTGAGCCTGGGAGCTGCACCCAGCCAGAGTTGTACAAAGACTCGTAGGTTGGAAGATGGGCACTTGGTATTTCATACTCGGATCGGTGAGGAAGGTACAGTCTCAGTAATCTGGCATAAAACTGCTCGGGCTGTTTCTCCTTGGAACATTGGTAATATCTGATGACAGAGGGCTTATCATTTTTCCGCCTTTGGACAAATCCCAGCTCATTCAGAAGTGGTGAAACACCATCACGCTTTGAGTGGTCTGCACTGACAAACCTGCAGCTAGCAGCAAAATCAGCCGAGCACATCTCCTCATACTCTGGGGTCTCGGGTCTGGCTTTGTATTTGTCACTCAAACTCGTCATCCAGACATTACGAGACTCTGACGGGGTGTCCTCCAAGAATGACATGGGGCGACTCATTTTCACTGGACTGTCATCAGTAGGAATGAACACAACACTGCGTGAGCACTTCTTCATCTTTATTCCACATGCACGAGTCACACACTCCTGAGCACTGATCTCTCTCTTTCTGGAGTCAGCCTGCATGACAGCTCTCATCTCATCACACTCATTAACTCTGTCCATGTTGGAATTCTCCATGACAGTTTGCAGGTACTCTGACTGACCACTTTCCTTCTTTGGGATGTATTTAGTCAGATACTGTACACACGAGTAAGCAGCTGCCCTGCAGTGAACATCATGTGCTGATTGGCTGCTTTATCTGTCAATCACTGACACTGCCCACAGGAACAGGACAGTATATTCAGCAATAAGGTAATACTTTCTGCTGACATGGCAGACTCGCTTTAACTGGAAACACTTGAGATATTTATATTACATTTACATTATATTACAACAACAGATATTTAGATATAAATATAAATGTATGTTTATCCGTCAAGTTAAGCAGTTATAGAAGTTTGTTGAAATTTTGTTAATAGTACAAAAAAAATTTGTGTCTTACAATGAAATCAAGTGACAGGTTTAGGATTATTACAACTTCCATCTTTCAAAGTGTTTTTCAGCTGAAATCCTGTCAGTTTTAGCCCTGTTATATGTGTAACCTGGACGTCTTGTAGCTGTTGTACTGTTATTTAAGAGTCGTAACCTTTAATTTTATCACAGTAACATGGTGTGTTAGACTTAAATGTTATAAAATGTAATCTCAGCAAGAGACATTATTAAAACTTTAATCAGAGTTCCCCAAAATGACTAATACGGTGCATGATTCTATCATAAGTTCAATGGATACAGTCAAATTTGCATGAGCTATGTACTGACCGAGGGATCGGACCTGTCCTGCATAATGTTAATCTCCCCCTTTTGTGTAAATGGCAGAGCAGAGCCTTCCGTTATCAGGCCCCTCTCTGTGGAACCAGCTGCCAGTTTGGCTTCAGGAAGCAGACACCCTCTCTACTTTTAAGATCAGGCTTAAAACTTTCCTTTCTGATGAAGCTTATAGTTAGGGATGGCTCAGCTGAGCCTGAAACATCCCATAGTTCTGCTGCTATAGGCCCAGCCTGCTGGGGGAGCTCCCATGATGCACCTCTCCTCTCCATGTACATGTGACATCATTGTTGTCATTAACTTGTTCCTCTCTCTCAGCAGGTGTCCCTGGCCTGGTGTTCCGCTGCTTGTTGTCCCCTCTTTTCTGTCCTCTCAGCCCCAGCTGCTCCAGGCAGATGGCCGCCCTTCCTGGTTCTGGTTCTGATGGAGCTTTCTTCCTGTTAAAACTCAGTTTTTTCTTCCCACACTTCTGTGCGTGCTCGGGATTGAACAGAAGTTACGGTGCATTTTGTAGGATTCCTTAGCTAAGCTACTTCTTTTAATTGTGTCTGTGTTAATAAAACTGAACTGAAATGACAAATAAATGAACATGTGCATCTGTACTGTTATATGTTACGTTAAAACAGAGTACTGAAATATATCTTTATTGAATAGATGAATAAATCTGAAGTCTGATTCTGTCCAGGGTTTCTTCCAGGTGTCCTCCCTCTGTCACCATCTCACATCTGAAATTCCTCTCAGTAGTATTTCAGAGCTGAGCCTTGGTTGGGAGAGTTTTTATCTTCACTTCATCTTCACAGACTATATTACCACAGCAATACAACTGAGCCAAATGCTGGATTTAAATTCATTTTTATTAGATTTTCAAAGAAACTTCATTAATAAAAATAGAACATAAAACAATATTAACTATGTGTAAACTATATACATATATATGAAATTTATTCTGCCAGAGGGCAGGGTCTTTCCACTGCCTCAATGTTAATGATTTTTTTCCCAATATATTTTATATTTAGAAAGACTTTACCCTTTTCCAGGGCTCCCACAAGTCCTGGGAAATATAAAACACTTCGGTGCTGGACATGAGGAGCTCCAGCACCCCCCTTGTGCTGCTCTCCATCACGCCCATCACCTCCACTCCAGCTGCCTCATCAGTCACAATCAGCACCTGCCAAAACAAACAGCACTTATGTCCCATAATACCTTGCAGCTAGATATTAAACCCCTTTCTTACTCCTTGTTTAATTCTTTAATCTCTTTCTCAATTGTGTCAGATCATTTGCCATTTTATGTCTGTATAATATACACTAGATTGCCAAAAGTATTCACTCACTCATCCAAATAATTAAATTCAGGGGTTCCCATCACTTCCATGGCCACAGGTGTAGAAATGCAAGCCCCTCGGCATGCAGACTGCTTCTACAAGCATCTGTGAAAGAATGGCTCGCTCTCAGGAGCTCAGTGGATTCCAGCGTGGTGCCATGATAGGATGCCACCTGTGCAACAAGTCCAGTGGAGACATTTCCTCGCTACTAAATATCCCACAGTCAGCTGTCAGTGGTGTTAGAACAAAGTGGAAGCGACTGGGAACGCCAGCAGCTCAGCCACCAAGTGGTCGGCCACGTAAAATGACAGAGCGGGGTTTGGAGGTCTGTAGCAATGGACTCTGCAGAAGGTTGGCGACCTTTCTGCAGAGTCAATTGCTGCAGACCTCCAAACTTCATGTGGCCTTTTACATGTTTAAACCAGAGAAAACAACTCCTTGTATGTGCCTACCGACTTGGCAAATAAAGCTCATTCTGATCCTGATTAGAATGTGTTTTTAGATTAGATGAATTAGAATGCTTTTTACTTCTACATTGCTGTAGGGTGTTGTGTGCAGGAAGTCCCCTCCTGCATCCATGTTGGACTTTAAGTGGGTAATCCTGCACTGGCTGCCGAGGTCCAGCTCCTGGACTGCAGCTTCCCGCCACAGCGTGAGGGAGGCAGAAGCTTTATCCTGTACAGAACACAGTATGAGATGTCAGAACTATAAAGGCACCAGAGATTACTCTGTAATGTGCAGCCTACAAGTGACCACAGTAAACATATAAACAACCAGCGCCGCAGAAAGAGACAGTTAGCACACTCCCATAGACTACTAAGGTACTCACAGAATATGAAAGTTATCTTATTTTATCTTCCCTTATCTAGAAACTACAGAGGTTGTCCCTCCTCTCCAATCCTCCCGTTCTCTGGTCTTACCTGCTGCAGCTTCACCTCACGCAGCGGGACCTCCTCTCTCCCACTGCGGACCTTTTTCACAGCTGAGAGCTAAATAAGAACAAGTTCAATCACTTAGTGATCTAATTAGACCTAAACATGTCATTGCAACAGCTTTTCTGTAATAAAACATTTCAAATACTGGTCATTAGACAATAAAGCTGCAGAAAGTCTGTTGTTTACAAGAAAATCACAAATTTTTACTGCATTACTTTGTCTACCTAAAATGTTTGTATCTCTGAATTACAATTAAGCACGGTAATTTATCTGAGTGTATTAGTGTGTTCTTCTGATGAAGACAAATCAACATACCTGAACAACTTTGCCCTCCAGTGTGAGGAGGCCCTTTGTCCCCTTCACATTCTTTATAGTTGTATGCAGGGACGGGGGAAAGAGGAGGGCTTTCCTGCAAAGGGGTCCATCCTGCAAACCTTGCAGCACCAACCCCGCTCCGTGCTGTCAGAGGTGGAGAAGATCATTAGGCTTTCCCTGGCCCTGCCCATATCTGTCACAGCATCTGAGCGCTCTTTCTCAGCCTGAAAACCTGGCTGCGCAGCACCATGACGCAGGAGAGACTAACACATTTGGCCATTATGAACACTCACAGTGACCTTACGGATAAATTGGCTTAAACAATTTATCAAGAACACATCTTCAATTTGGAACTTCATACCGAATTTAATTTTCTCTAAATTAGGAGGCCTAAATTTCTTTTTACTTTGTAATTATAATGTTGAAAAAATCCCCTCAAAACTATCCTACTTTCATAAACAGATGCTTCTTTCTTGGTCATTGATCTGCAAACATAATTTTCCCCCACATAGATACTACATATGGAACAATATTGGTATGAAGTTCCAAATTTAAAATGTGTTCTTGATAAATTGTTGCCAATTGCCAATTTATTTTGAAAATATTAATACCACCTCAAACCAACTGGGTTATGTGTCGCACACGGAGCAAGACACCTGAGCTCAGCCACTCTGCTGGGAAATAATATGGGCACGGAGCGCAAAAAGAGCGAGATGAGGAGGTAACTGGGCTATATAGTCCATCCCACCTGCAGTAAATGGCTATTTACCCTTATTGCGTGTGCAATTAGGGCCGTCATGACTCATAGGGTGCGAAAGCATCTATGCTACTACACCAGCCTTCACCATTTCCCCAAGGAAAGACAGCGCCAGTGCATTATGAACCTCATTTATCCTCCTCTCTGCATCAAACACATTCATGCTGCCTTAACTGAAAACTGTCATTTCCACCTTGCAAATTTGAAAGTCAGGCCAAAATGCCATCGCTGTCAATTTGGGGAAAACGGAAAACTCATGCTACAACATTTCAAATGTGAGACTTTCAAAGTAATTAGGCTTTGGAACTGTTCAAAGGTTTTAAGATAATCACAGGACTATGGTGGGAAACCGCCCAAACTCGCCTTAACCATGGCCTGAACAGGCTAACGTTATGCCTGTTTGGTTCGTTAGCTAGCTAACTAATGCTAACGTTAGCTAGTGAACGCTAACTGTCAGAGCAGTAATTAAAACATATTAACAAACATACTTGCTTGATAACTTACCTTATTTATTCTTCTTCAAAAGAATTAAAAAAACTGGACTCAGCAGGCTGCCCTCAGTGCCCCGGCCTGTGTGCTGGACTGCTGCGTTGCTGACATAGACCTAATATACTTTGCTGAGCGGGAGAGACTGAATGTCGCATGCATGCACACTTCTTCTTCTTTGAATGCGCAGTGGGAGTGAGACTGTGTTGCTACTTATTGTTGAATGAGCTTCACTCTAAATAAAGTCATCTTCACTGTAAACACTAAGTTTTTTGCATTTTTCACCATGCAACTAACTTTTACTTCATAAAAATCAGTCATAAGTGCATATGGTAATTAACCTAGTAAAGTTAAAGAATGTATGTATGTCAGGGCAGCTATTGGACTTTACAGTGAAGATGTATTGTATATAGATAATCCATGAGCCTAGTCAAGCGGTGAAGTTGTAAAGCAATGAGATTGCTGAGATTTTCTTATGAGAATGAGAAAAAAGTGATCAGAGCTTCATCCTCTGTGGCTGTTTGACTGTTAGAGCTTCCAGCTGCCTCTAACTCCCACACCTCAAAAAACAAATGTCCCTCACAGGGTAGACATCTCAGGTGATGTTCTGACTGGGGTGGTTTATATAATCTATGTATAGAAGTGTTTGTGTTCTACCATCCAGGTATAGACAATAGTGATCCCTCAGCTACTATTTATAACACTCTGCTGTCAACACAAATAATTATTAACTTCCGTCACAGAAATGGATGTTAATGACATGATTTTTATCCACAAGGACAATTCTTTCCAATTCTTCAAAAAAATACAGTTATATTTACTTCTGCGTCCTGCATGTCTTGTGTTGAAAAATTTGCCGATCACCCTGTGACACACACACACACAGACGCACAGACACGAGGAAGTTAACCAGCTTCGGCTGCTGCTGATTGGTTGGCAGACACCTCTGTTTCTATTGGCCCTCAGTCTCCATGTTTCTGATCCTGGACCTGCTGAGATGTCCCAGGCCATTGTTGGTTTTGATCCTCATACATTTAACTTTGTCCTGAGCGGGCGGGAGTGCAAAGTTGTACCATCTGAAACGGCTGAAGAGTGCTCACTGCAGCGGGTGGGCGGAGGTGCAAAGTGACGCTTTGTAGGCAAAAAAAGAGCACCGCCACAAGTGCGCATTGTGCCAGGAAGGGCGCTCGGACGTGAAACAGTGGAGGGTTATCGCTTCTCGGCCTTTTGGCTAAGATCAAGTGTAGTATCTGTTCTTATCAGTTTAATATCTGATACGTCCTCTATATGAGGACTACATATTAAATGGATTTTTAGGCACAGGGGTTGAAAAAGGGGCTTGCTCCGTTCACTCCACGCATCGACCCGGTACTGCAGTGCCGCCGGGAACGGTGCACTCTTCCCAACTCTTGTGAAATAACAAAACCAGCTGTACATGGTGGTAGTTTCAGGGAGCCATTGTATTCTGACTTCTAAAATGGAACTATAATCTTTAGAAAAGACGCAGTTTATGAGCACGTCGTGGGATTGAGCTTCCCTGGTTTCTCTGTATGACCATGAACACCAAACTACACACAGAGAACAGAGGAGCTTGACAGACACACACTAAGTTATCTGAGAGTCCCATTTTCAGCTGCAGAGAACAATCACATCAGGGAAGTCGACGTGCAGGCTCAACATCAGCCTCTCAAGCCAACTCTCTGGTAAAATAGGGGCAACGTATGGTTCCAGCACCTATGTAACACATATTTGTCACGGGGACTGTGGCTTACGGCCACACCGCCCTGAACACGCCCGATCTCGTCCGAACTCGGAAGCCAAGCAGGGTCGGGCCTGGTTAGTACTTGGATGGGAGACCGCTTGGGAATACCAGGTGCTGTAAGCATTTTTCTCTCTTGTCTTCTCTTCTCTCTGCATGTCTTTTGTTGAAACATCTGTTGATCACCCTGTGATCCATCTTGCTGATCCTGGATCTGCTAAGGTGTCCCAGGTCATGGTTGCCTTTGATCCTCATACATTTAACTTTGTCCTGACAAAGGAGCAGTTCCAAAAAGTCAAACAGGGACTGCCTTTGCATTTGACGCAGTCAAACTGCATGCGCCTGGAGAAGCCAAAAGGCTTACAGCACCTGGTATTCCCAGGCGGTCTCCCCATCCAAGTACTAACCAGGCCCGACTCTGCTTAGCTTCTGAGATAAAACTCTGGCTTTTAGTCTGCGAAAAGAGAGTGAAAGTGAACTCCACTTTGAGATGGCTCTGGGATTGGGCCGACTGGGAGAATTGCTTGAAAAAAAGCTCTACACCCAATGAGCGGTCAGAACAAAGCCTCAAGACCCCTAGTCTTTTGCACAGAGTAAAAGACAAAGCAGCCATTGAATAGGGCCCGATTGTTCCTACCTGGTCGGCCGAGGAGCCAGCGTCTCAACCAAGCAAAGCTCACCGTGGGGAAGGTGGCTATGCCAACTAGCCTGATGCACTGCTCCCGCAGTGTCAAATTCTCGTTCTCTGGTTTCTCTTCATAACGTACAAGTCTTTCGCCTTTTACTAAAGACTTCCGTGGAGAGCAGCATTAATGAGTTGTTTCTATTTTTGGAAGGCTTTACCTTTGCGGGTGAAGCCCAATCTGTCTGTGCAAAGGAAATCTTCTTGCTGTGCCAAGTGACTTCTCGGAGTAGAGTCACCTTATTTCTTGAGACCGTGCCCGTGTTCAAAGCCTGGAGCGCTAAATTGTTGTTGTTTGAATGGTGCTCAGTGGAGCGGGCGGGAGTGCAAAGTTGTACCATCTGAAACGGCTGAAGAGTGCTCACTGCAGCGGGTGGGCGGAGGTGCAAAGTGACGCTTTGTAGGCAAAAAAAGAGCACCGCCACAAGTGCGCATTGTGCCAGGAAGGGCGCTCGGACGTGAACCAGTGGAGGGTTATCGCTTCTCGGCCTTTTGGCTAAGACTGCGATCGCCTCCTTTGGGTGGACTATTTTATGCCTTTTTGGCATCAAATTTTCTCGCTTTGGAGGTTCTTTTTTGCGTTTGATCAAAGTATTCCAAGTCTATTGTAGTTGGAGTTCTTTGTATTTAAATTTTCTTGTATTACCCTTTTTTCCCAGGTATTTACTTTTTGAAAGAGTTTCAGCTGAAACAGGGTCAGTGGCTTTGTTCCGGTTTTTTTAGAGGAAGGTAAGTATCCATTTTTAGTACCTTTTAATCCACTTTTTATTCTTTTATTTGGTTTTAGTGTGATATTTATTAGTGTTCTTTTAAGCATTTTATTTAAAAACTGTTTGTGGTGCCTCCATCATGTCGGCAAACTATGCTGGCATGAGGAGGCACCACAGCGCTAGATTTTTGTTTAAAGAAAATGAAGGAAAGCCCATAGAGATGTCCAGATTGGACTTCTCTCGGAAGCTAATCCAAAAAACATTGAACTTTAAGCCAGACGATTTAAATTGCATCCTCTCATTGCCTTTTAACAAAGGTTTCGATGTCAGTTTTCGCACTGCAGCTTTGCTGCAGGAGTTTTGGACAAGATTTGAAAATGTGCAAGCCCAGTTTTCTGCGTTTACTGTTGAGAAACTTACTGACAATACTCTGAAGACAGTAATTGTCAGAATGTTCAATGAAATGGTGAACGCAGAAGATATCTGTATATGGTTGGGAAGATTCTGCACTGTTAAAGGCCAGGCAATGAAGGTGAGGGATGTCGACGGCATCTGGAACTGCGCCTGGAGGGTCCCCATCCAACAATGGCAAGACCCCCAGGGCTTCCAGGGCCTGAGACATCTCCCATCAATGATTGTCTTGGGAGAAAACAGAGGCTACATCCACTACCAGGGACAGCCCAAACTCTGCCGCAAGTGTGGGGAGCACGGGCACCTGGTGGAGGCCTGCACGAAGGTGTTTTGTGGCAAATGTAGAGGAATCGGTCACACCTTCGAAGAGTGTACGAATGGCAGAAAGTGCAATCTCTGTGGAGAATCGAACCACCTCTTCAGAGATTGCCCAAAATCTTTTGCCAACAAACTGAAATCCAAAAAAACGCGAGAAGGAAATGGAGGGCAGACCGAGGCAGTTAACGAGCTACTTGAAACAGCTGGGCTGGAAAATTCAAACTTCCCGCCAAAATCCCTGAATGGTGGACAGCAGTCAGGTGAGGCCGAGGAGGGGGAGGGGCCTGCTACACCCCCACCAATGGAGAGCTCTGGAGAGGAGGAGGAGGTGGTGCAGGCAGAAGGCGGAGCTAGTTCAGAATGTGAAGAAGTCCAATCACAGGATGATAGCGAGGATGCCTCCCTCCCCGATGCCCAGCAAACAAAGAGGCTTGCATCAGAATTGTCCTCTGATTCTCCTATAGTCTCAGAGAAGAGGGGAAGAGCTGGGACTACCTCAGACAGTTCATCTGTGGAGGAGCCCAGAGTCTTCCCCTCCAATTCACCAAATGAGGTCTCTTTTTTAAATGTAGTTCTGCAATCAACCCCTAGAGACTCAAAGTTTAACAAAACCTTGCAACAGAGGCCAACCCCCAGAGTCCGACCGGGGAATAGAGCTCAACACCCTCGCCTCTCACCTGTAGAAGTGAAGGAAGAGCTCCGTTCACAAGAAATTACATAACTGCTTTTAAGACATTTTAAATGTTTTTAACCCTCATTTAGTCTTTTAAGATGTCATACCTGTTGTTTTTAACCATACTCATGACACTCACTCTCTCAACTATTAATGTGAGAAGTGTAAAGTTGAAATTTAGAGCCCAGAGTGTTTTATCCTTTCTTAGTTCTTTTAAGTCAGATGTTCTTTTAATACAGGAATGCGGCCTACCGTTTTTAAAGCACTACAGACAGTGGGAGGAGATGTGGCCACAGACATCATTGTGGAGTGGATCCAACCAAAACAAAAATGACGGAGTGGCCATTTTGATCAAAAACCCTCAGGTTCTGGTGAAGGGCAGCACTGTGGTGAGAGACGGACGGGCACTTTTAGCACATTTGACTTTTATGGGACAAGATTTTAACCTCTTAAATATTTATGGCTTTAACGAAAAAAATGACCGGTATGACCTTTTAGAAGACCTGCAGTCCCACATGCTAGGTAGGGCACCACTAGTTTTAGGGGGTGATTTTAACTGTATTTTAAGCAGGAGTGACAGAAAAAGAGCAGGGGAATTTTTTAAAGTTGACAAAACATCGGTTTTATTACAGGGCATATGCAAGGATTTTAAACTTCAGGACTGTTTTAGGACCATGCATCCCAGAGAGGAGGGCTTCACCTGGTTCAGTGGTGATGGCACCAAAGCCTCTCGTATAGACTACCTTTTTACACGGGACTGCCCACCAACCGATGCTAGATTGACCCCCGTTTTCTTTTCTGATCACCTGATGCTTTCCTGCACCCTATCACTCTCTTCGGGTGTGACTTCCGGAAGTGGTCTGTGGAAACTAAACTGCTCCCTTTTAGAAGAAAATGAAATAGTTAGTCAGTACCGGGAGCAGTACCACGAGTGGCAGACCCTTCAAGACTTTTACGATACACGTGCACACTGGTGGGAAATGGTGAAGGAAAAGACCCAGACTTTCTTTAGACAGGCAGGTAGGAGAAAAAAGAATAGGGAAAACAGACGCATGATGGGACTGCAGAAGCGACTACAGCGCTATTTTAAATTAAACCAACAAGGGATGGATTTTAATGATGAACTTAAACAAGTGAAAACAGAGATGTCGATTTTAGCAGATATTAAAAGTAAGGGTGTCATTTTAAGAAGCAGGGAACGAGAAATAGAGGAAGGAGAGAAGTGCACAAGGTATTTTTTTAAGAAAATTGTGAATAAAGGGGGGGCAATTTTAAAGCTAACAAAAGAGAACGGGTGCACAGTTGATTCAATGGAAGAAATTAAAGAAGCTGTTGAACAATTTTATCGTGAACTGTACGAGCAAAAACCTGTTGAAATGGACACCATGACAGAAGTTTTAAATTTCATAGAAAAAACAGTAAAAGACAGTGTGCCTTTAACCCAAGATTTTACAATTTCAGAGTTAAATAAATGTTTTACAAATTTTAAGAAAGGGAAGTCCCCAGGACAAGATGGACTTCCCTTGGAATTTTATTTGACCTTTTGGGATATTTTAGCACCTGACTTGTTTACTGTTTTTATGGAATTTGAGCAACTTGACCGACTTCCTGACAGTTTTAGAGCAGGGATAGTGACTCTTCTTCACAAAAAAAAAGACAAGACTGACTTGAAGAATTGGAGGCCGATTACACTTTTAAACTTTGACTGTAAACTTTTTAGTAAACTTTTAGCCTCACGTATGTCCTTGTTTTTAGAAGACCTGATTCACCCGGATCAAGCCTGTGCCATCCCGGGGAGGAAGATAACCGACAGCCTCGTACTGATCCGAGACACCATCTGTTATGCGAGAGACAGAAACATTCGGCTAGCAGTCCTAAATTTAGACTTTGAGAAAGCCTTTGATCGGGTCTCGCACCAGTACCTTTTCCAGGTACTGCAAAAAATGGGGTTCCCAGAAAGGTTTATAGCTTGGGTGGGTCTGCTGTACCGGGGCATTACCAGCAAATTCCTTGTTAACGGGCATCTGACAAAAGCAGTAAACATCCACTGCGGTGTCCGTCAGGGTTGTCCGTTATCTGCCCTCCTCTACATCATCTGTGTGGAACCACTGGCACAGAGTTTGAGAAGGGACCACCGAATCAATGGGGTGAGAGTCCCGGGGAGCGGGGGACTATCGACAAAGTGTGTTTTATATATGGACGACGTGAATATTTTATGTACAGACCTAATATCCATCAACAGGACTCTGGACTTGACTGACTGGTATGGACGGGCCTCTGGGGCAAAACTAAACAGAAACAAGACCCAAGCCCAATTTTACGGGCCATGGACAGCGACTGAGACTGCAGGACTCCCCGTGACTATAACCCAGACAAAACAGAAAATACTGGGGATTAATTTTGACAAGGAAGGGGGAGGGACATCAAACTGGCCAGACGTGGTAGGGAAAGTAAAGCAAAGACTAGGATACTGGGGACTTAGAGGACTGACCATTGAAGGAAAGGTTTTAATCATCAAAGCCGTGATTTTACCTTTGCTTTTACTAATCAGTTCTGTTTTTATCCCACCTAGGAAAGTGCTTTTAGACCTGGACCGAGCCATTTTTTATTTTCTGTGGGGCTCCAAGTGGGAAAGACTGAGGAGAGATGTAATGAAGAAACAAAAAGAGAAAGGAGGAAAAGGAGTGCCTGATTTTTATTTGTTTTTAGGAAGCAGATACACTACACTGCACATCCTACAGGCCACAGACCAATCCGGAAACCCCAAAACTAAAGCAATGACACGATTCTGGATGGGTTCTTACCTCAGAAGACTGAAGATTTTACCTACCGACCTAAAAGTGCCCGTGTCTTTTAGCCTGCCACCATCCTATGCTTTTATCCAGACGTTCTTAAAGCATTTTAACTTGGAGGCAGAGGAGTTGCATGTTTTAACAAACCACCGCTCTTTGATTTCTGTTGTGCAGGAGCGGGAACCAGTGAGTCCAGTGCGTGGGCTCGCGTTCGGCGAGCCCTCAACAGTTTGGTGCAACGTCAACCATTCCGCTCTCCCAAACAGACTCCGGGACCTGTCGTGGATGGTGGCTCATGAGATCCTCCCAGTCAGGTCCGTTATGCACTCCCGGGGCATGTCAGCGATCTCAACCTGCCCGCGACCTGGTTGTGGCGCGCCCGAGTCGGTGAGGCACCTGCTCTGGGAGTGCAGCGCTGCTGCAGACCAGTGGGCAACAGCCGGCTCCTTGCAATTCCCGTACTTGCCAGCAAGGGAGGTCCTCACAGCACAACTCGTGCTCTATGGGGTGAGCCAAACAAAAATAAAAAAGAATGACTTTGCCAAGCAGTGGCTCACCCTAGCCGCTATGAAAGACGCCATGTGGACCTCCAGGAACTTGCTGGTGAGGAAGCGCATGCAGATCCCCCCCCGTGGCTGTGATCCGGATGGCCGCAGCAGCGGCTCAAGCGGCCGGAGCTGCAGGCGGCGGGCCTAGGACACATCCACAAAGAAGAATCGCCTCTGTGCCCATTCGGATGAAGGAGCCGGAGCTACACACAAAAAGGTCAAAGCAGCGACGGCCTGGCTCTCCGGGTGAGGCAGGTGGGAAGGAGCAACAGGGTGGGGATCTCCTCTGAGCACCACGACAGGATTCCGAGAGACCTACTGTTTGGGGGAGCGAAATGAGTTTCCCTGGGTAGGGACTCACTGCGCTCCTGCACAAAAAATGGACTTGGAAGAGAGCATTTTAACTAATGCACTCCTTTTTAAAGAAACTCAATACAAACTGCTACTCGTATGAGAACTACTTCACATGTAACTTTTACCTTAGACAACATTGACTTTATCTGTAATATCCCACAAAAAACTTGTTTTATTGTTCTTTTAAATGTGGTTATACAGATTACACTTATTTATTGATGTTTTATTCATAGGTAAAACAAATGTCTTTAATATGAAGTTTTTGTGAAAATAGGATGTATTAGTGTCAATAAATTTTTTCAAAAGAAAATCTGTTCTTATCAGTTTAATATCTGATACGTCCTCTATATGAGGACTACATATTAAATGGATTTTTAGGCACAGGGGTTGAGATCCAGGATCAGCAAGATGGATCACAGGGTGATCAACAGATGTTTCAACAAAAGACATGCAGAGAGAAGAGAAGAGAGAAAAATGCTTACAGCACCTGGTATTCTCAAGCGGTCTCTCATCCAAGTACTAACCAGGCCCGCCCCTGCTTGGCTTCCGAGTTCGGACGAGATCGGGCGTGTTCAGGGCGGTGTGGCCGTAAGCCACAGTCCCTGTGACAAATATGTGTTACATAGGTGCTGGAACCATACGTTTCCCCTATTTTACCAGAGAGTTGGCTTGAGAGGCTGATGTTGAGCCTGCACGTCGACTTCCCTGATGTGATTGTTCTCTGCAGCTGAAAATGGGACTCTCAGATAACTTAGTGTGTGTCTGTCAAGCTCCTCTGTTCTCTGTGTGTAGTTTGGTGTTCATGGTCATACAGAGAAACCAGGGAAGCTCAATCCCACGACGTGCTCATAAACTGCGTCTTTTCTAAAGATTATAGTTCCATTTTAGAAGTCAGAATACAATGGCTCCCTGAAACTACCACCATGTACCGCTGGTTTTGTTATTTCACAAGAGTTGGGAAGAGTGCACCGTTCCCGGCGGCACTGCAGTACCGGGTCGATGCGTGGAGTGAACGGAGCAAGCCCCTTTTTCAACCCCTGTGCCTAAAAATCCATTTAATATGTAGTCCTCATATAGAGGACGTATCAGATATTAAACTGATAAGAACAGATACTACACTTGATCTTAGCCAAAAGGCCGAGAAGCGATAACCCTCCACTGTTTCACGTCCGAGCGCCCTTCCTGGCACAATGCGCACTTGTGGCGGTGCTCTTTTTTTGCCTACAAAGCGTCACTTTGCACCTCCGCCCACCCGCTGCAGTGAGCACTCTTCAGCCGTTTCAGATGGTACAACTTTGCACTTCCGCCCGTTCCACTGAGCACCGTTCAAACAACAACAATTTAGCGCTCCAGCTTTGAACATGGGCACGGTCTCAACAAATAAGGTGACTCTACTCCGAGAAGTCACTTGGCACAGCAAGAAGATTTCCTTTGCACAGACAGAATGGGCTTCACCCGCAAAGGTAAAGCCTTCCAAAAATAGAAACAACTCATTAATGTTGCTCTCCACGCAAGTCTTTAGTAAAAGGCGAAAGACTTGTACGTTATGAAGAGAAACCAGAGTACGAGTATTTGACACTGCGGGAGCAGTGCATCAGGCTAGTTGGCATAGCCACCTTCCCCACGGTGAGCTTTGCTTGGTTGAGACGCTGGATCCTCGGCCGACCATGTAGGAACAATCGGGCCCTATTCAATGGCTGCTTTGTCTTTTACTCTGTGCAAAAGACTAGGGGTCTTGAGGCTTTGTTCTGACCGCTCATTGGGTGTAGAGCTTTTTTTCAAGCAATTAAATATTTCAAGCAAAATAAATACAGCAGATTAAATCTATAAGTTAGTGTAAATATAAATATATATGGCGAAAAAACACTAACTTCATGGTCGCACTGGAGGAAACTCAGGTATTCTGCAGAAGCACAGGAGTTCATCCCCTTCAGATTATGAACATCTGACATTGATTCCTGCTTTTAAAAGAATCAATGAGAAATCCCCAGTGAGACGACACTGCCACCAGGAGGTCAAATTGGAACATTACACTATTGTTTGGATCCAGCACTGTGTTCTTCAACAACCTTCAGTTTTACAGATCATTACGGAGGTGGAAAAAGTAAACACAAACTACTGAAAAACACTGAAGCACAGAAGCAGCGCTCAGTGTGCTTTGGGAGCAGGAACCCCAGAAAGACTTCTGGGGACTGAGGGGATTTTCCTCATTTTTACGTCCCTTCATTCATTTGCCTTTTTCAAGCACTTGTTATTACTTCTTTGAATTGGCTGATGTGACAATTCTTCTTGCTGCTTCCTGATTTTGATTAGTTTCAGGTGTAGTCTGAGTAAGAGGAGAGAATAATGCAAAACAAGAAACTGCAGCACTGATCAGACACGGCTGGATCTCAACAGGAAACACTCACTGAGAACCAGATCTAACGTGTGACTTCCACTGTGAGTCAGCTCAGTTACAAACTGGGTTTAACTTCTGAGGTTCGTCTCTGACTGAGGGACTGTCTCTGTCCCGCTAACAGCCCCCCAGCTAGCTCGCCATGTTTTGCCACATATACACAACATGACGGGGTTCATTCGGGGGAGGTGACTTCACTGATGACCATCTGCATACAGGAAGACAGTCCTGCGTAACATTCAGTCGCTACAGCGACTGTCTTGCATTTCTGGTGGCTACTTCCTGTTCAGCCAGGACCGTAGCGCCAGTCGCTAACACACAAAAGTCACCGTGATCACATCTTTAGGACAAAGTGGGATTTGTCAGTGAGATTCTCCCACTGTGAGCGGCACAAAGCGCTTTCTAAGAAACTCTTCAGGACATAATAGCTGTGGGGACGTAGTTACCACAAGAACACAATACAACTCCAAGTCTGTGCTGAACATTTTCCACTGAAATGCTCAGGGTACGCCAAACACAGTCAGCTTAAAACTAAAGGGAACAAAAACAGCCGAAGCAGGTTTAAATCATCAGCGTTTGAGTTTGTAGATACAATCCAATAAAGTATAAGGGTGTCGTGTGCACACTCTGCCACCGGGTGTTCTGGGTAAGTTGTGTAGCCGTCGGGGCAGAAGAAGAAGAAGAAGAAGAAGAAGAAGAAGAGTTGTGGAATAAAACAATGTGAGCAGTGCGACTGAGAGCATCTGAGATTACAGCAGAATGTCTTTTTGGTAAATCTGCTCAGTACCTGATTGTGTGAGTAACTGAGCAGTTGTAGAAGCAACAAACAGATCAGTTCAGTTTTCTCGTGTTAAACGGTTCAATTCAAAGTACCGTTAGCCTGCTTAGCTGCCTTTTCCCTCAGTGCAGCCATGACGTTTGGACTAAAATCTGTTCACACGTCTGAGTCCAACACAACAGACATTTGAAAGAGTTTCACAGCTTGAAGTTGAGCCTCGTGCCCTTTTAGTGTTGGAACAGCCTTAACTTTCAGCTTCAGTCATGAGCATCATACAGCTGTCTGGGAAGTACAGGGAACAACTCCAAACCTTTTTCAGACTGCGTTAAAGATTCCTGGGTCTTTGGGGAAGATGATAAGGGTCAACTTTCCCTCGTAACCAAACACACATTGTCTTCAAAAATATCAGTGTAGCAAAAACAGGAAAAGCATGAGAAAAGTTAACATCTGACCTTTAATGAACTGCAGAACAATAAAATACAGAGGATACATAAGATTTTTAATCTGAACAAATGCAAGGCTTCTGATTGGTAGTTCCTCTTGCTGCTCTCAGGTGAATGTTTGCTTATCTGCCGTAAAAATTGTTGTTGATTTAAGCCAATCATTTCTCTGCAGTGTGACTACGTTGGTGTCTCTTTAGACGACCTAATCCAGTGAAAGCTGCCCCACACTGACCACAGATGAAAGGCTTCTCTCCTGTGTGAATACGTTGGTGCGTCTTTAGACTACCTAATGTAGTGAAAGCTGCCCCACACTGAGCACAGCTGAACGGTTTCTCTCCTGTGTGTATACGTTGGTGTCTCTTTAGATTACCTAATGCAGTGAAAGCTGCCCCACACTGACCACAGCTGAACGGCTTCTCTCCTGTGTGAATACGTTGGTGCGTCTTTAGACTACCTAATGTAGTGAAAGCTGCCCCACACTGAGCACAGCTGAACGGTTTCTCTCCTGTGTGTATACGTTGGTGTTTCTTTAGATTAGATAATTGAGTGAAAGCTGCCCCACACTGACCACAGCTGAAAGGCTTCTCTCCTGTGTGAATACGTTGGTGTCTCTTTAGATTACCTAATCTAGTGAAAGCTGCCCCACACTGACCACAGCTGAAAGGCTTCTCTCCTGTATGAATACGTTGGTGTCTCTTTAGACTACCTAATGTAGTGAAAGCTGCCCCACAATGACCACAGCTGAACGGCTTCTCTCCAGTATGAAGCCTCTGATGATACCTCAGATTTGATCGTTTGATAACTTTCCCACAGTCCTTACAGCAGTGCCATCTGGATCCCTCTTGGGCTCCATGTTTCTGCAATGACAGAGAGGAAGAAGACTTAGATCCTTTTGAAGTTCACACAAAAGATTTATCTAAGCTAACCTACGCTAACCAACATATTCTAACTGGACCTGGACAGACCGAGCCACACAGGTCTCAATGTCTCAGATCAAACGTGAACGCTGAGGGTGCGTTTATAAGTGCCCTCAGCTATCAGCACTGTGCTCTGATGTGTTCTGCACACGTTCAGCTTTTTAAGCAGTAAACTCTTTCTTTTTGCTCTTTCACTAATTCTTTTTGTCATAATGAAACTGAAAAGGAACTTGAGCTACAATATTTCTAAATGATGGAAGGAACCAGAGTCTTGTCCAAGTTGTTCACTTAAACACCATGTAGAGGTTGGGCTGAAAAAGGTTGATGGCCGCTGGTTTAAAGGAATAAAAGTAACAGTGGTGGTAATACATGACATTCTTTACACTTAACCTACTTGATGTGGTTCAACACTTTAAGTACCTCGGGCTAATCTTTGATTCTAATCTTAATTTTAAGCAACACGTTAAAAAAGTCACAAATCCAATTAAATTTAACTTATCAAATTTCAAACATGCGAGACCCTTCCTGACTATGGAGTCAGCGAAGACTTCTACGCATGCAGTGATACTTCCTCGTATTTCCTACTGTTATACAACATGGTCACATACATCAGAGTGCAAAATCTTGGACTTTGATAGCTATCAGCTGTTTTTGGATGTCTGTCTCATCTTTCAGGTTTCCAAAGGATTAGCCCCTCCACTATTACATGATTTCATAAAGACAGAATCCTCTAGAGTAAACCCCAGAGCACTAGAGGAGACTGATGTGCAATGATGCAGGACTAAGTTTGGCCAAGTGGTGGAGTCCATCAGAGGAACAGTGCTGGAACACACTGCCAACTCGTGTTAGAAACTGGGACAATTCCACCACCTTTAAAAAGACCCTTAAACAGTGGTTGAAAACAGCCAGAGCTGCTCTCATGGGTCACCTCTCCGTCTTTTCTCTTTTGTGTACGGACTCTTAACTTTGATGTGAATCTTTCAAAAGATTCCCTGGAAGCGTTGAAGCTTGCTAGCTTCAGCGTCGTGTTAGATTAGCTCAACCGAAAGAAGACGGCTGGCGAAATTCACGAAAGGTTGGTATTATGTGCACCTTTATAAAATCACACATTAAAAAGTCCTATAAAAATATTTTATATTTTTAATACAATGTTGTCCCGTCCCAACCCGACCCATAGCAAACAAGCGATTACGCCTTCTTTATAAAGTTAACTAGTCGCAAGTTTGCCGTAAAAAAAAAAAAAAAAAAAAAAAAAGTAGTTGAGTTGTCGAGGTCAAAACACTAGCAGCTGTGAATCATATAAAGTAGGTTTTTTAAACTCTTACACTGAATGTTTGCTGCTTCAGTCCAGACGAGTATTGAAAAATATTTTCCGCGATTGAAAAAGAGACGTGCGTGTTGAGGATGAGGAGCAGCCTGAACCGGAGGTATCAGTCTGAAACAGCTGAACAGTCCGACCTGTGTAATTAGCTATGTTATTCATTTGTTTACAATGAAGATGTGAATATTAATACAATAAAGTTCTGTGTGACCAATTATTAACAAAGGAATTATTTTGAAGAATTGTTATTTCTAAACCCCCCCCCCCGTGGCCCACCACCACACATTGCCTTCACATCTGTGGGAAACACTGAGTGTCCTAACCAGTGGCGGCTCCTGACATTTTTTTTAGGTAGTGCAATTTCCAGTCTGTGAAAACTGCATCAGAGTGAGCTGTGCGAAGCTGAACCGATTGCACTGATGCAAACCTGTATAATTTGCCAATCAGTTAATATTACACCTTAACCATTATTTATTTATTTTCCTCATATTGTTCCAGGATTCTATGAAATAGGTAAACACACAAGCTCTTAATGATAAGATTCATTCAATTTTCATTCTAAAGAATGTAATTAAAATGACAGCATATAAATCCAAGTCAAGTGTTTATTGAAGTTTTGGAAAATAGGACTTAGAAAAGCATAACCAGTTGTCAAACATGGTTAAGTGCAGCTTACTTATGTGAGATTTCTCTCTTTTTTAAATGTAATACTGCACCATTAACAATGAATGTGTCATTATACATTCTGCTATCACTGTCAACATTATATAAAAGATTTAAATCATTACAAGTCAATGACTGAGCACAAAAGTTATTTAGCTACATCAAATACTACCTGGAAAAATAGCAGGGTTGGTGGAGCCCTCTGTTTCATCTTTGCTTCGCAAGGCGAGCTCGAAAATCCCACAAAATTCTTCCAAACTTCTTCGTAGAATGTTTTTTTTTTTTCTTTATTGAAAACCACAACGTTACAACAACAACGTAGTAGGGCTGGCACGGTATATGTATTCGTACCGAACCGTCACGGTACGGGGGTCACGGTTCGGTACGCGCATTTCCACGCAGAATACACACGGTACGGAAGTTTTCTTATTTTGCAAGAGTTTCCTTCAGGACCCATTTAAACACTGCCACATGCAAGCTCTGATTGGTCCGTAGAGATATACGCTTTCGGACAGAGTAGTTATAAGAACGCAGTTATCAGAACTGTCCTACTCGAATTTCGTTCTGATAACTGTCCTTCCCCAGCGGAGCTGTTTCAGTCTTCATTCGCACATGAGTCGGGACTGATGCGGCGCGCGCAGCCGTCTGCGTCAGTGACGTGTTAGCCGTTAGCCGTTTAGCGCTACATTAAAAAACAAAACAAAACCGGTAAAAGTAGAAAAAACACCACCAAGAAGCTAATATGGAGAGCGGGAAGGCCACCGTGTTCATGGTCTGCATGATGGTGATATTAATCATGGACAATCACATCAGGCGTCTAATATCGAGGCTGGAAGAGCACACAGAGTCTCAGGATCAAGCGCAGGCGATACTTCTTCGTTTCACGAAGGAAGAAAGGAGAGCAGCGCGCCGCAGACAAAGGAGACCGGTGTAAGTTTAACTTATTAAACACGCGCCGGTTCTGTCTGTGTGGTATGATGAAACATTTCAGCCGTGATAGCATGACATGGGGCGTAGCTACCGACCACCACACACCTACGTCAGATGTGTATGTGTTCTATAGAACCATGAAAAGACCCGACCAATTACGTCTCCCAAAGGTATTACAGTAACCCCTGGATAGAATACATGCAGAGCAAAAAAATTATAGAAGCAATTGGAATTTACATCTTATCTGCTATGCGCCCATATTCCACTGTAGAAGAGGCAGGATTCAGATATCTATTACATGTGCTCGAACCTCGCTACACGCCTCATTCGGCACTGTACCGAAAATGTACCGAACCGTAGGGTCCGTACCGAGGTACGTACCAAACCGTGAGTTTTTTGTACCGTTCCACCCCTACAACGTAGAATGTTTATCTTTTCAACGTAGAATGTTCATGGTCCCGCGCAACAGACATATGACGAAAGCACGTTGTGCGTCGTTTGTGCGAGCACATAAACCCTCATAGAAAATGCATTGGGAGCAGGATTTTTGAAAAAAACTGACGGACCATTCATGTCAATGGGAACTTCCATCCATTGTCTATACCGCTGAATCAGTCGATCGGGTCGCGGGTGGGCTGGAGCCTATCCCAGCAGTCAATGGGCGAGAGGCGGAGTACACCCTGGACAGGCCGCCAGTCCATCGCAGGGCCACATAGGGACAAACGGGACAAACAACCATGCACGCTCACTCCTAAGGACAATTTAGAGATGCCAATCAACCTAACATGCATGATTTTTTGGACAGTGGGAGGAAGCCGGAGTACCCGGAGAGAACCCACGCATACACGGGGAGAACATGCAAACTCCACACAGAAAGGCCCCAGCTGGGTGTTGAACCTGGAACCTTCTTGCTGTGAGGCGACGGTGCTAACCACCACACCACCGTGCAGTCAATGGGAACTTCCTGGTGCAAATTCGACCCTGACAGAAATCGCACAAAATGGGCGTAGCAACACCAGGCGGGACCTTAATCTGATTGGACAATGACATATACAACCAGTTTGCCTAGTAGATCAGTCCCGCCTTAGCAACTAGATTAAAAAAAAAAAAAAAACTCCGTGTTTGGTAGTGCGTCGCACAAATCGCCCCTATGGAGGAGCCACCACTGGTCCTAACCAAATAAATAAGAAATAAAATAAAAACGTCCTCCACACTGACCTGTGGCCCGGCGGACCCAGAGGATGAGCCGGCTCTGTTCCTGGTGGAGGGGTTCAGCTCCTGGTTCTGCTCCTGGTTCTGCATCAGCTCCTGGTACAGCTCCTGGTTCTGCTCCTGCTTCAGCTCCTGGTTCTGCTCCTGCATCAGCTCCTGGTAGTCCTCCTGGTTCTGCTCCTGCTTCAGCTCCTGGTTCTGCTCCTGCATCAGCTCCTGGTAGTCCTCCTGGTTCTGCTCCTGCTTCAGATCCTGCATCAGCTCCTGGTTCAGCTCCTGGTAGTCCTCCTGGTTCTGCTCCTGCATCAGCTCCTGGTAGTCCTCCTGGTTCTGCTCCTGCTTCAATTCCTGGTTCTGCTCCTGCTTCAACTCCTGCTTCAGCTCCTGGTTCTGCTCCAGGTTCTGCTCCTTGTTCTGCATCAGCTCCTGGTTCTGCTCCTGGTTCTGCTCCTGCTTCTGCATCAGCTCCTGGTTCAGCTCCTGGTTCAGCTCCTGGTTCAGCGCCTGGTTCTGCTCCTGGTTCAGCTCCTGGTTCTGCTCCTGGTTCTGCTCCTGGTTCTGCTCCTGGTTCTGCTGCTCCATTCTGGTTCTCCGACTGATGGACTCTGCAACAGTCAGCACAGACGATAAGATCCAGCTGTGGCGTGCAGCGTGTTAAACCACACCCACTTTTCTTCTTCTCTTGATAACCTTTCTGCACAGTTTTTAACCATCCAGTCACATTCCATTAAACTCATTATTTTGGTTTTTATTTAAATCCCTGTTAACTTTAAGATGCTTCTTTAAAGACCCACTAAGGTCACAGTTCAAAATATTTGTAGCTTTTTGATCAAATTCAGAAAAAAATGTAATAATATACTCTGTAAACTGACACCCACTGTGTGCAATATCCCATAAATCTCATCTGAGTCAGTGTAACACCATCAACTTAAATCATTTTACTACATTAAGACAATGACCCCGTTTGAGGAAAGGGTCCCAATATCATCCCAAAGACTGAGGTTCAGATTCTCTCCGTTTCTAAACCTGTTCTCATTTCCAGAACCTTTTTATCATGTGCTCAGTCCTTGTTGATTCGTGGATAAAAGAAAATATTGGATATGTAAAGGAAACTGAATAATGAAGCTTTCATGAGACACGTCTGAAGAGGACAGTCAGACTGTCTTTTAATGGGCTTCTGAGTGTAAATCTGAGAAATCAGACACTGATACTGAGGAGAACTGGATTTCTACTGCTCCTGTGATACTTTCCTGGATCACCCACAAGTCTTTATAATAATGCTATGACTCCTCTTCACACAACTTAAACTCTTAATGTAATTAAAGGATTTATATTGACCATAATTAAGTCCTATTTTAAGATCTAATCATGAAATATGGCATATTGTGTACGTTAAACACATCAAACACATCGCTGCACACTTCTATCCAAAAGCCAAATGATACTCAGATAAGTCTGGAAAGAACCATTCTACATTTTACATTGATCATCAAACTTTTTAAATCACAAAAGATTTCAGCAAAACTACAGAAAGAAGTCAAGAAAACTGCAGCTTTAGTGGAAAATGTGACAGGATGGTCAAAAACTGACCCAAAAGGTTAGAAAAGAGGAAGAAAAGAGCCCAGAAGTATGTTTCACACACAGCTAAAAGGATAAAGCTCCATTTTATTTGGCGGTTAACGGTTAACGATTGTTAACATTAGCATTAGCATTAGCGGGATGTGCTAACTGTGAATAGCAGCTAGGTTATTTGAACTTTTTACTCTCTGCTGCATGTTCTGACTGCCCGTGTCAAGGAGCAGGAATCAAACCAATGACACAGAGCACTTTGAAAACATTTCTGCTAACGTCTGACCACTAAATTCATTCTTTTTCTGGACTCACCTGCTTGTAGCTTTCTGTTGCTATGTTCATAGGTATAGAATGGCTAGATGTCTCGTCCGCGTTGCTGGGCAACGGAGTGGAACGTCTGCAGATGGCCGCCATCTTACCACTGACAACATTGTGTTGATGGTGAAACATTCAAACGTTCAAGACATAACTTGCTTAATTCTCAAATGTTTAGGTTATTATGAACATCAAAGTAGTAAGCTAATTATTACACTACAGACGAAGTCCATATATATTTTTTTAATAAAAAGTAAATATTTCACGTTTATTTGCCCCATGACTCAACTTTATTTATCCCTTGGGATGACTCCCTCAGGGAAATTCAAGTCCCCAGAAGCTCCAAACACACACATATGATCTCTGTAAATCTAAATTACAGTATACTATAGAATAATTAATATAATATATAATTAATATAGACTAATCTAAAACAAAGTGTAAAAAAAGAATATAGGCTATACAAGATATACAAAGTAAAGAGAGTTAAATAAAATAAGTTATAGCACTATGTTTGAGTTATTGCCCAAATTGCACTACACTTGTGTTAATTACACATTGTATGCACATAGTCTGACCATAAATTGATAACCCAGATAGCAAGCTGACATTGAAATGATATTGTTTTTCCATCTGAATCATCAGAATGGTTGACATTGAAATCTTGATGCAAAATAAATGTTGAATCACTACTGGCAAACTGATGAAAACCCGACACAACATAATGTTGACCTCAGTGATATTGAAACAACATTGATACATAGTTATCCTTAGTATGATTGATGCATCATTGATATTTGGTTTACCGGGTGATAATGGTAATGTTGAAAAGTCATTGATTTTGAGTTGATCGGGAAAGATGATCGAAAAGTCATGGATTTATAGTTGACCGGGAGACCATCATGTGGTAGACCGGCGGTACTGCACCCCATCCCATTCATTTCGGAATCAATTTCAGGTAAGAAAGCACTTTGATTTAATCTTTGAATGCTGAACTGCACTACACAGTTAAATGTATAGTTTACATGGTGCATAGGCTAGATACTGTCATAGCATTCTGTTATAAATCAAGCAGAATTCCTCCGATCAACAACACTGCAAGTTGTCAAAAGCAAGTTAACTGCAGGCTTCATAAACACCCTGACGAAATAGTCAGTTAGCTAGCAATGCTTTATTCACCGGTTTATTTCCCAGCAAGGGGTGTTACAGTATATCTGCATATCCTTGCCCTACCTTTAGCTAGGACCAGCGATCAAAGAGGCAAGGTGTCTAAAAAAACGATTGAATAGGCTACACAACTATCAGAAGATTGACGTGAATTCAACGTTGTCTGGATGAATAAGTTAGCATGCGCTAGCAACACGTCAGCTTGCGTGATGCCTGGATAGTGGCTGTCACTATCTTCTCGTCGTTTTTTTATTAATTAGTGGTTTTAAATTGCTGTTTACTGACACTGTGATTTACTTTTTCTCTTTTTTCAGATCATTAATCCACATCGTCAAGTAAGCAAGTCCTCAGTTTAATAAGCTTCATCTTAAAATATGGATAGGATATTCTATGTCTATGTTTGAGGGAAAGATAGCTACCACACACACATAATGTTTCTGTCTACATGGCCTATGCTTATATCCTTCACAGGCAGAAGTCTGCTATGCTAAACTGAAATGTATTTTTTGCTTGTTTTTTTTTATTTTAGATGCCCTGACTCAACGACTGAGTACAGTGAACCCTCGTTTTTCGCGGGGGTTACGTTCCAAAAAGAACCCGTGATAGGCGAAATCCGTGAAGTAGAAACCTTTTTTTTTTTACAATTTTTTTACAATGAAATACTGCATAATGCATTGAAACCAAATAACAAAACCTTTTTACAGGCCCAAGCATTTGTTTAACAAATAAAAGTACTGTATAAAGGTTTTTTTTTTTTTTTTTTACAAATAACTATACTGTAGCCTACTGTAAAATAATCATTTTCATCATCAATACGAACTGAAGGCTTCAAATTGCGGAGATCAGCGCCGCCTCACCGCGACCCGAGTCATTGGATTAGAACGGGAGAAAATGAAAAATGATTTTGAAAAAAAATACAAAGTACAGTGGGACAAATAGTGTCTCACGTGTATTTCACTGCTCTTCTGACTGAGCCGCTGCATCCTGACCCCGCTCTGTAGCGTTTTTTTCTTCTAAAGCCCGCGGTGCAGGTGTGTTTTTTCGAGAGAAGGACATCGTTATCGGTAGTTGTTGTCGCTCTTTTTTCTTCAGGGCAAAAAGATTTATATATGCCGACATGCCACCATCGATTATGTTTGAGAACTGTAATGAACGTGTACGTGTACATATTAAACCGCAACGTTATTGACACACAGGTAGAGAAGAAGCGAGAGACTGTTTAGCCAATCAGAATGCAGAACACAATGCACGATGAAAATCCGTGAAGCAGCGAGACCGTGAAAGATGAACCGCGTTATAGCGAGGGTTCACTGTACTGCAAATACATGAATTTGCACAAGCTGTGCAGAAGTGGCTGCGCTACGCTCCAGACCGGGCGGGGGGGTCTGGACGACGGCCACTGCAGGAGATAGCCTCGCGCATTAAAAGAAAAATGCAATAAAAACGATTGTTTGATTGTTTAAAAAATGCATGGGGTGTTAGTTGTGCTAGGCGATATAGCCTACATGCTTAATCTGCTGTAGTTTCTATATTTTGCTCATAGCCCATCCAGGCTGTAGATAGCAGGATTAATAATAATAAATTTGTTTTATATAGCGCCTTTCATGGTACTCAAGGTCGCTTTACAAGATATTAATGTTAATAGTCTAATAATAATGTTTTTAATATATTAATTTAGACCTTTTTAGATTAAACCTGTGGTATAGGCATAGGTTACTAAAATACCATTGAAGTTTTGTTGATGTGCTGGGATTTCAACATTGTTTCAATATCCATTGTAATCGAAATATCATTGAAATCTTGTTGATCTCTAGGTATGATTTCAATGTTGTTTCAATGATAATGGAGGGAGCAAAATGTTGTTGAATCAACATCAGAGTTCGACGTTGATTCAATGGCTTTATTGTTGACAGCGGGATGTTGATTTAACATCGTTTCAATGACTATTTGCTATCTGGGTAGTCTTCTGAGGAGGAAGTCTACAACTCACTAAATAATGAGCACTTGCAGATATGTTTCCAGGTTCAACAAAAGGTTTGAATTCATTTGCATAAACAGAAATATTCTCCGTGGTTGACTTCAAACAATGACGGAATAAAGACTTAATTTAGTAGTTGACAAAACTGTGTCACTCCTTCAACACAAAAGGCAGACAAAGGAAAATCAGCTGTCCTCTCTATCCTATCATGGAGGATGGCCTGACTGGGGGGAGGGGGGGGGGAGAAGAGAGCAAGAGCATCCTGGAGGGGACACTAGTTGTAAAAGATTTTATTAATACATAAAGATGCTTATATTATAAGACTGAAACATCCTTGAATAGCAGACCACTGTAAAAACATACATATAATATTGTGATTATGTCAGTGGGACAACAATTTTGTAAAGGCAACTTTACATTTCTTTTAAAATTTCAAAAAATCTAATCTAAACATAAAGAGCAACCTGAAAACAAGACATAGCATGTTACCTGGATGGAAAACCATGTGTCTCTACAGCCTGAAGGAAGAAATCTTGGGTTGTTGATGCCTTGTTGTCAGAGATGTATAGTAACGAAGTAGAACTACTTCACTACTCTACTTAAGTACTAAAATGCTGTATCTGTACTCTACTGGAGTATTATTTTTTTCTCCTACTTCCACTTTTACTTCAGTACATATTTTCAATGAGTTTAGTACTTTTACTCCGATACATTTTTTATGTGCTGCATCGTTACTCGTTATTATAAACACACACACACACACACACACACACACACATACATAAAAACGTACACTCATTCATGCACAAACACACCCGCACGCATACAAACACGCAAACATACATATAAAAACACACACAGAGAGACACACAAGCATACACACAGTTTAAGAAGGGGAAAAGTTGTAGAGAAAAAAAAGCACAAGCAGGAAAGAGAGGGGAGGGATGCTTTAAATGGAGAGGGGACATGCTTGATCTGTTTGTTCACAAAGAGTTAAGCCCAGTGTTTCAAGGTGCTCTTGTACATTCCGCTGTACTGCTGTTACAGCCAAACATTTTGAATAATATAAACAATTTGATTTTCAAACTTTCGACTGATTTCTTTAATAACTACACAATACTTTTACTTTCAGTTCTGAGAAGTAATTTTAAAAATAAACTACTTGCAATACTTAAATACAAAACATGTTTAAGACTTTAGTACTTCCACTTAAGTACGGTTTTTAAAGAGCACTTCTACTTCTACTCAAGTCACTTTTTTGATAGAGTACTTGTACTTCTACTCAAGTCTGAATCACTAGTACTTTATTCATGTATGCTCATTGTTATTGGCAGCATGTAGGTACATGATCTTTGTGAGGATTTGGAAAACATAAACACCACAGAATTACATTATTAAACATTAAATACAATAATTTATAAAAACAATAAATGAATGAAATGTTGGGAAGCTGGGAATGACGTCACAGCCGAGTTATCAGCGTTCCAGTTACCGCGTCCACCAAAGCTATTCTTGCGCTCGCCTTGTCCGAATATAAACAACTTGTGATCTACCAGGCTAATGTTAGCACGGCCTGCTTTGTAGTTTGCGTGTACCCGGCTCCCGAGTACAACTTGAACACACCATGAGCAGAGGGAGTGAAACGGGGAGGGACGTGGGGACCAGTGACGCGCGGGTCGACGAAAAAACATCCCGCAACCGACCGCTTTGTGCACTAACCCGCCCGTTAACTCAGACCGCAAGAAATATTTCTGAAAAAATGTTGACCCGACCCGCTTTTAAAAAAAGTAGCCAATGGTCTTAATGAACATCCTAGTGTCATTGGCAACGCACAACGGACCTCATATAGCCTACCTGCATTCATTTTTAAGGTGTTAAAATTGTAAGATGGCATTGCTTGTAAGTTTATGTTGACAAACTTTCCCTGCTTCAGCATTCAAGTTAAATTAGCACTCAGCATCTAAAAATAGAGGTAGCCTTCCCACAACAATTGGCTATAGGCAACTTCACAGGAGGTGCACATGACAAAGCCTGCACTTTGCTCATCATCTTTGATGATCTCGGCGAATGAGTCCCAAACCTTACTTTTTCTGCGTGTGTGTTTGCGGAGCTTCCACTCTCCCAACTTGACCTTCTCTCTTGCCGTCTCCATACCTACTGTACTTCTGACCACGTACGTCATCTCTGCGGAAGTTATTCAGCCGATAAAGTGTATTTATTTAATAGAACATTGTGTCTACTGTTTGAATTACAAACGTTTACCACGTTATTTTTTAATGTTTATCTCAAACGACAAAACGACCCGACCGATTGCAACCCGAACATCATTAAAAATATTTTTTTATGACCCGCAACTGCGGGTGACCGCGGATGCCTGCAGGCGCCCGCTGGCTTTGGGTCAGCCCGCGCATCACTGGTGGGGACGGATGACAGGCAGGAAGCTCTGCAAATCATTTAATCGGTCCGAATAAAATGATTGGTCAGACTTCTATCAGAAATATATGAGAATTGAACATATGGTGGATTGCTTTTACATTTTAGTGTGCCATAAGCTTATTAGGAGCATTTTAAGATTACAAAAGAAAAGTGTAAAAATGCCAGAAAGGTAAGTATAGCTTTAAGGAAATTACATTGAATATTATATCACACACTTTAATCTCCATGGGGACACTGACCTTTCTTGAAAAGCCATCTATTCCACCAAACATTACCACACCATATCTTCAAAATAAAAATGTATCAATTGTTTAATGCAGCTACTGTACATCGTGGTCCATTACACCAGTAGCACTGCATGAAAAGAGGGATTTGTGGGTGTATGCCCAAATTGTCGCAAATTGACCTGGCAACTGCTCCCCCATGCCCCCATCCCCTCCCCTACTTAGGAGAGCCTTTAATATGTAAATGCCAGTGATCAGGTCAGGAGCTGCCACAGTCATTTTCAAGTGGGGTGGGGTGAGGTGGGGGGTGGGCAGGCCTGTTTCTACACGTTCATCACCTCCAACTCCAGCCAAGTTTGTTGCTGTGTTGTCTTGAAAAAGAAGAGGTGCACGCTGTCTGCTGGTGACAGGTGATGCATATCTGTTTTTTTTCTCCCAAACACCTCTTTTCTAACCGCTTTTTGTGGGCAAAATTCAAGGATTCAAGGTTTCAAAGGTTTATTGTCATATGTGCAGTTAGAAACGTGTTTCCCTGAACAAAGAAATTATTTTCTTTGTTGCCCGCACTGGATGTCCAAATGTATAATAATAAAGATAAGATAAAGATAAAATAAGCATGCTACAGCAATATTCTAAAAATGTTTCTTAAATAAAATAGAAATAAAAATATAGAAATCTGGCCTGTATACATAATGTGCAGTAGTGCGCTCAGTGTTTTATTGTGTATGGCTTAATTCGGTGTCACAATGGTCACAATATCGCCGAGGTCTTTTCTTTGTCCTTGCAGAGTCCATTTTTGTGTCAAAACAGTGCAAATTGCCAGCTGTGGTCAGACAACATTAAATAGCAAAAGGATGGGAGGTTGTCTCGCGAGTATTCCGTGTAATGACGTATACGCATATGATTGATGGAGCTTAACGGCTCGCATAAGCTCTCGTTCAATCACGTATGAGAAACATTGTGTCGTGCAGTGTAAACAAAAAGTTTAAGGAGCAGATCTGGCGGCAGAAAGGCAGACAGAGTCCCGTGCTGTGAAAACTGCCCTGGTTTGTGGAATACAATGGGCTGGAAGACGACTAGCTTTCAACTCCCCAGCAACTCTCTGCGGGTCTACAGGTTTGTGTGTTTTTTTCTACTTGCACATGACCATTTGATTGTTTAATTTTAGTCTTGTTGACACTGTACAGCACTTGGGACAGTTCTCGCTGATTTTAAATGTGCTGTATATTAAACTTACTTACTCACTTGCTTACAGGCAGATAAAATGAAAGTCCTGTTGAATGCTATGACCGGGATGTCTCGTATGGTGGCCAGCACTGTGGATACGGTCGTGGAGAGGGTTCTGGAGGGAATCGACCAGAGATTCGCTAGGTTGGAGGCAAGATGGCTGTCGAGAACAGACTGAAGTTACATTCCAGAGAAGTTGAAGAGCGCACCCCCAAGAGAAGGCGGATACAGAATCCGAAAATCGCGGTAAGAGTAGGTTATTGACTGTGGCTTTAGGCTAAACTCAACTTAATTGTGTCCATCACGTGAAAACCAGTGTGAGTTGCTTTATTTAAAAAAATGAATTTCGTGTTTTCAATTTATAGGAAGCAGTTCGCCGCCTGCATAACTCACCGTGGCATTATAATCCAGGTCAAGGGTAAGAATAAGTGAATGTTCTCCCAATATCTAGTTGAGTTGGACCCGATGTTACGTTACGTCAATGCAGTTTTTTTTATTAACCGTAGGACTATTGTTTTTACAGGCTACGGTCACCTCACAATATGGATGTAACGAGTCGCTTGAAGGAGGCGGTGGCAAACAGTCCGAACTTCAGAGAGGCAGACGGGGACACTATCGAGGGTGAGCGGCGCTGACTTTTACCACGGCTGGCACTGACACTTTTAAGCACTGGTCATTTTATTCATTCCTATTGTTTGTTTTTTTTTCAGCTGCGTGACGGACCTGTGCTGTGCTACAGGCGCGTCTCGAAGCCAACCCGAAATACTCACAGTCTCACCACAGAAGAGTGAAAGGGAGTAAGAACATATACGCTGTCAATATGACTTTCGTTACTTTATAGACAAGTTGTCAATATGCTGTGCATGGATTATTTATTGGTTATTCCAACAGCTCCCAGAAGCCAGCTTCTGATCCAGGATGAGGACGTCTGACAACTCCGCAGACTCTGCAGGGACCGGAGTAATGCGAAGAATGCGGATTCCAAACGGCGGCGTTTAGGCTTATTGTGTATATTGTAGGCTACAGCAGTGTGTGTATATAGTTTTCAATTCTTTATTATCAATATGGTTCTTATTACAATGTAAGCTATGTACATTGTGTGGTGTGGCAATAAAAGCGCTTTAAAAAAGAAAAGTTTCCTGTTTCATTTCCTCAATAGATTCACGTCATTCATGCCTGCATTAGCCTAGTCATAGTGCAGCTTATAAGAATGACGTGAATATATGAAGTACACAAACATCCCAGGAATATTAGTAATCATAATCACAATTATTAATCATAATTACTGAATGATATGCCCATATAAAGTATGCATATATTAACCTTATTGGCCAATGGGCGGACAGCTTTACAGGAGCTTTTTTATGTAATCACGTGCCTTTTTCGTCCAATACCAGCGAGGCCAGTGAGAGGTCCAGGCGCTCTCACAGCGGGGTGCTAATCGCTGGGCCATTAGCACCCCGCTGTGAGAGCCCGCCGCGAGTCGGGTTCGTTTCCGACGATTTTCTCGCTCAACAAACTTAAAGTTTGTCTGCCCGCAAGCGCCCAGGTGCGTCCGAAAATTAGGTGAATTCGCGGAAGTTCACTGCCGTCCACAGTGACACAAATCCCTCTTTTCGTGCAGTGTAGAATCCAGAAATCTGGAGAATGTATGCCATAGACCATTTTTTAAATCCATATATTATCTATACTGTATTCCATATTTTCTAAGCGCGCGAACCTAAGTGGTGGGCAACCTGAGCTGGAGCCCATTGAAAACATTGTTTTGCCTGCCACTTTTTTGCCCAAAATGCCTCAGTTTTGTGGATGTAGCAATCGGTCTAACCGAGAGAACGGAAAGGGTTACTATCGAGTACCTAAGGTAATTGCCCATAAAGGTGAGAAATGGAAAAAACTCACAGAACAACGCCGCAAAAAGTTTTTCTTACTTGTGAGCAATGAAGTCGGCGGTGATCAGAGTAATTTGTGGTTATTATCAGTGTAAGCAGAGCGAATCACAACTTTAATGGAGTGCGGTTCAGTTTGGCATTATTGTTAGTCTGTTAGAAAAACATTTAATTTTATTAAAAATCGAAAACTAATATTTATAGCCTATAGGCAATAAAAATAAGTCATTAAAGTAGCCGGCTAGACTTAATTGTTTTCCTATATGGCCGGCAGCTGGCGCTTGTGGAAAACCCTGTCATTTCAAAAGTTACTATTATGGCACACATTTTTTTAATGCTATGGACAAGTGCATGATCATGATGATTCAAAGAAAATCTTTCTGTAAAAAGCACCAACCCAAATTCGGGGAGTCTTGCTTGATGGCAGAGACCAAGCTGTCAAGTTCATCATCTGTCATTTTACTGTAGCCTTCCCTTTTTGAGAGGCCCCACTGTCGCATTCTGCGTTTGAGTGTGCTCACTGATACACCCAGCAGTTTGGAAATACAGGGGACAGACAGGTCGATTTCAATCAAATGCTGGAGGTGGTCTTTGGAAATAACCAACTTTGGACACCTCCTTTCTCCAGCAGTCCTGTCCACTACAACTGCTTTTCTTCTCCCATCTAATTCAGTGCTGATGAGGGTGTGCAGCTGGAGAAGACCTTCAAATACCTAAAAGAAAGAAAGAAGAACATTTTCATTTGTCACTGGAGTCAGTGGACCTTATTTATCAAAGTGGTGTAACATTAAATCCAAGAATACAATAGTTTTTTTTTTTATCTTTGGCATTTAACTTATGTCTGTGGACTGATTGGAACATGTGAACAAGATACATAAATGTCTGAATTGGCTGTAAATATTAGACCAACCTGGGGGCTTTCCATGACTATTACAGGTTTTATCAAAACCTAGGAACCCTGCAGAATAACCAAGCCACATCGCACAAACACCATTTAACTTACCTCCTGTGTGAAGTCTACGTGAGCAGAGAGTGACATAATCAGAGTCATTTCACTCATGCATATGAACTCGAGATAGTCCAGGTCCAAGGGCAGTCGCTGCAATGCCTGCTCCAACCTGGACTGCAGTCGGTCCAGAATATGCCTGCCCAGAATATGCCTGCCCACCATCACGTCCTGCCAAAGAGGAATTGAAGAGGTTACCATTTATACCTCCCCCCATAAGCAAGTGTATAATACATTCTGTGCAATTTATGAACTCCAAAAATATACAGATGTAGCCTATCTATCATAAAATCTAAACATTAGCAACACCAAATAGACTCCTGTGGGAGTATCCATCACAAAAGGTACGCTGCCTGTCAGGTAGGGATATAACGGTTGTAGCGTTATTGGGCATTTATATATGAATCAAATATAAGGATTTATAAGACGTTCTCACTGTCTCAAATAAACCTTAAACCTCGAATTTAGGGCACCACCTCGCTGATATTTTAACTTGCTTTAAGTTACAGTTTAGGGAGGACGACTGTTAAAATCTTACGATCCTGGTATGTTAACTTAATAATCAATTTAATAATCAATTAATAATCAATTAATAATAAGTCTCATATCTCGCTACTTTTGTGAAAGTTCTCGTTTGGTTGGACAGACATTACGAAAAGGTAGCATACGACACAATCTGTGATTATAACATATATATAGATATATGAACTGTTTATTACAATGATATGATCTTAGACATGAACCTTTAAACAAACAGGAGATGCATGGAATATGGGTGATTATATAAAACACTTAGTGAATGGAAAATAAAATATGGGGAATGGAGAGATACTGGATGTATTCAAATAGGTTGGCTGACTATTTGACGCTGAATACTGACATTTCGGATTAATTTATCATTCTGTGAAAGCCTCGAGACATCCATCAAACCCACTTTAAGGTGAAAACGGGTCGGTCTTACTGTGCTGAAGTTCTGCTTAGTCAGCTCGGAACACGGCAGCGGCCACGGGGGTCCGAGGGGATTTCTCTTCCGCTCTCTGGGCCTTCCTGGTTGTGGTGGCTGACTTTAGCGGACTTCTCAGTTGCTTCTTTTCACCGGGAAACGGGAACGATGGTGCTGAGGACTGTGGTTAGATGATCGAATCCTCCGAGTGTCAGAGTTGGTCCGTTGCTTCTCTGATGAAGTGAACTTAAGTCCACGGAAGATTAATAAAACAAAAAGCAAGAGTTTACTGCTTAAAAAGCTGAACGTGTGCAGAACACATCAGAGCACAGTGCTGATAGCTGAGGGCACTTATAAACGCACCCTCAGCGTTCACGTTTGATATGAGATATTGAGACCTGTGTGGCTCGGCCTGTCCAGGTCCAGTTAGAATATGTTGGTTAGCGTAGGTTAGCTTAGATAAATCTTTTGTGTGAACTTCAAAAGGATCTAAGTCTTCTTCCTCTCTGTCATTGCAGAAACATGGAGCCCAAGAGGGATCCAGATGGCACTGCTGTAAGGACTGTGGGAAAGTTATCAAACGATCAAATCTGAGGTATCATCGGAGGCTTCATACAGGAGAGAAGCCATACAGCTGTGGTCAATGTGGGGCAGCTTTCACTCAATTATCTGATCTAAAGACACACCAACGTAGTCACACAGGAGAGAAGCCATACAGCTGTGGTCAGTGTGGGGCAGCTTTCACTAGATTATCTGATCTAAAGACACACCAACGTATTCACTCAGGAGAGAAGCCATTCAGCTGTGGTCAGTGTGGGGCAGCTTTCACTACATTAGGTAATCTAAAGACACACCAACGTATTCACACAGGAGAGAAGCCATACAGCTGTGGTCAGTGTGGGGCAGCTTTCACTCAATTATCTGATCTAAAGACACACCAACGTAGTCACACAGGAGAGAAGCCATTCAGCTGTGGTCAGTGTGGGGCAGCTTTCACCGGATTAGGTAATCTAAAGAGACACCAACGTATACACACAGGAGAGAAGCCTTTCAGCTGTGGTCAGTGTGGGGCAGCTTTCACTCAGTTAGGTAGTCTAAAGACGCACCAACGTATTCACACAGTTTGATGTGAAGTCGAGCTTTACACTCGTCTGTATTTCATTGTTCTCCATTTCATTAAAGGTCAGATGTTAACTTTTCTCATGCTTTTCCTGTTCTTGCTACACTGATATTTTTGAAGAAAATGTGTGTTTGGTTACGAGGGAAAGTTGACCCTTATCATCTTCCCCAAAGACCCAGAAATCTTTAACGCAGTCTGAAAAAGGTTTGGAGTTGTTCCCTGTACTTCCCAGACAGCTGTATGATGCTTATGACTGAAGCTGAAAGTTAAGGCTGTTCCAACACTAAAAGGGCACGAGGCTCAACTTCAAGCTGTGAAACTCTTTCAAATGTCTGTTGTGTTGGAATCAGATGTGTGAACGGATTTTAGTCCAAACGTCATGGCTGCACTGAGGGAAAAGGCAGCTAAGCAGGCTAACGGTACTTTGAATTGAACCGTTTAACACGAGAAAACTGAACTGATCTGTTTGTTGCTTCTACAACTGCTCAGTTACTCACACAATTATGATAAAACCTGCATGTAAAGCATAAATAAATCGGTATAGAACTGAAATAAATCTTCTGTCCTCAGACTGCATCTTCTGCAGCCATCAGAGCTGTTTGTGTTGAGTTCAGCTGCATATTTTCTGATAATCTGCTGTAATCTAAACTTGACTAAAGTCTCTCCCAACAAATATATACAGGATACAGTGAATTATGATTCCAACTGTTTATTTACAACTCAGCATAAAGACCATACAATGATCAGTAGATTTTACATGAAACACTTATTCTTGTTTTAACACTGATGGAGCAACAAGCCTGAAAAACATGAAAAAAGGATAAAAAAGATTTTAAAAAAGTCTTTAAAACAATGGGGTTTTTTTTTTAGCTTGAGGAGCAGAAGCTTCACACAATGAATAAAACATCCTCAGTGACTTCATGACAGAAACAAGCTTCCTGCAGCTGATATGAAATGAGAGATGACTGCATTCTTCTTCCTGTGTTCACATATCTTTCCTTCAGGGCTCTGTTTCTTAGGGCAGGGAAATTTATATTTAATAATTCAGGAATTGATCAGAATCTGACAACAAGCCAAAGCTGTTTAATGTCCTCAGAGACTTTCCTGTTATTCATGTTGTATTAATGACTTCTGGACTCAGCTGCTGTTATGTCAGCAGCACTCTGCTTTCTTTGTTGTTTCTCTTGTGCAGAAGCAGAAGGCAGAGAGAATATTTGACTTGTTTCGCTCCCTGTGCTGTTTCACTACAGTTTCGTACAGCTCTCATGTGAATCAGAAGGTGTCTCAGAGTTGTTGCCGACAGTGTTTTTCAACCCACATGTTTAAATATTGAGTAGATTCTTCTCTGAGCTGATTGGCTGATTGCTTTTTGTTCACACTGTGATGCTGTTAGCTCTCATGTCATAGAAGACCCAGACTCTGCTGGAGTTGGGTTACACCGTCATGTTGATCATTTCCATCAATCACCAGTGAGTGGGATCAGGTCTGAGTCACTGAAAACTCAGTTTCAGGAACACAACTCTTTGTCATTCTTAGTCTCCTCCATAAAAGTAGATTTTTACATCTTCAGCTTCTTGGTAGTTCCCAGAACAACCATCTTCCACCATGTCCCACCCTCTGACTTTATCACCCGCAGCCATGTTAGTAACATGGAAATGTCTCCTCTACCAGAACATCATCTGCTTCTTAGATAAAACTGCACCTCACAGATTCCACTCATTCAGCTCCTCTTAGTCACAGCACCCTCTGCTGGATTGTAGGGGAACTACAGCAGACTGACATTTATGGGAATCTTAGCTGGTACGCACGAGTTAAGAACAAATGGACGACTGGACACTCATATGTTCCTCTGTCATCAGTCGTCACATTTCTCAGAATCAGCGACAGGTCTCCATCCTTCATCTGTCTGTCCTGCAGATCCACCCGCTTCTTTAAACCTGGATGATGCTTTAATGGCTCTCATGGAGCAGAAGTTTCATATCCGGACACAAAGAATATGTCTGGATCCGTTCTAAAGCAGTGTGTGACCTCCTGAGAGATGCTGAAATGTGGAACCCGACATGGCAGAATCCCATCCTGTCCAGGTTCAGCTGTGATGGTTCTGTGTTCTGCAGGAGAGGAAACAACACAGAGCAGAGAGGTTAAAGAGCTCAGATCATGCAGGAAGTCACTGTTCATGTCTAATTGCTGCTTTTTCTGTAGCGACAGCAGGAGGAGTGAGGAGTTCTCCTGTGTTCCATGCACTGAAGCAGCCCACTTTATTCATTCCATCACGCCTTCATGAGAGTTCTGCTGATCTGAGCCGGATGTACCACAAAGTGGGATTAACGGCCAAGCAAGGCCACTTCAGCTTTAGCTTCTTACTTGGGTGAGTTACTGCAGTAAAGTCATAAAGCCAAGCTGGTCCAGATGAATGACCTTAGTTAGAAGCTCTGAACACAGAAAACTTCCTGAAAGATGCTGTAAAAGTCAGTCGATCTTTAGTTGGCGGCTTATTGGTCACCCAACTGCGACCCAGAACATGGACACAAACCCCACTGGCCTGAGAAGCTGGGGACGCTTCATCAAGTTCATCAAACTGAATGTAGGAATTTCTCTGTTGTTGTCAGGGAGGTCAGCAGATGTGGTGGTCGCTGCTGCCATGGATCAACCTTCATTAGGACTTCAGAACTTTTCTAGAATGTCCAAACCCTTAAATTTAATCAAATACAGTTCAGTGCTGCAGATTGATCTACCCAACAGTATAAGTAGCAGTAAAAGAACTTCTTTATTAAGGCTTGTTTTACATTTTCCATGATGACATTTTATAATGAAATGTTTGGTTTAGATCTGTTTTTTTTTTGTTTGTTCTTTTTTTTTTGCACATCTGACACATTTATTTTTTAATTTACTTTGGTTTTAACCAGAAAAAAGTGATCAAATTCATATTTTAATCAATTAATTCATATTTTACAATAGTTTTCTTGCTTGAAGCCCAATAAACAGGGTTACAGATGTTTGTTTCACATGTATTCAGTTCACATGAGATATACAGAATAATTAGGTCTTCTACAGAAAAGAAGAATTGATCCCGGCTCATCAGTCAAAGCATCTACAGCTACATATTTCCCTCCAAATCATTTAAAGCTTCTTTAAAATGATTTATTCAGCCCAGCTTTGCCATTCAGCTCATTGTCCATCTGACACCAGAGAGAACAGACAGACTGAAGGACATCTCTACAGATGGAGTGTTTGGGACAACAGGAGGAACAGACAGTGACATCATGCTCTGTTGGAGGATGTAGATCTGAAGTAAGCTGGACCACTGGCATGATTCAGTATGAAGGAGGACGAGGTAGGGGCACCCTCTACCATTTAAAACGCTGATAAATGTGTCTCTGCTGCTCCAAAAAAGAAAAAGGTTGATAAAACACATCCTCAGTGAAGTGATCAATGCACATTATTGGTCACTATTTACTGAAAATTGCATGGTAAAAGTTAAAGTTGTAGTTTTTGTGCTCCGTCCCGCTTAGACCCGTTCAAGCTGACTGACAGCGCTGTGACGTTTGGAACTACGGAGGCTCACATGGACCACCTGACAGCCCTTGCGGCGACATCAAAGCGTGTCGCAACTCTGTATTACTCTATAGGCAACTTTAAGGCTCTAGCATGGTTGCTGCGTCTGCTCGCGCGAGCGGTGTTGATGACGTCACGAGTTCGTGCCGGCTATATATAGTGGCGCAAGTCGATGCGCCAGTAGTTGCAATTTTCTCCGTCACAGAGGAGGCGCTGCTACGTGAAGGTTACCGCTACGCTACAACCACGAAAGTGGAGAAGAAAACAATGAAGAGCAGGAACACTGACATTAATGATATTGCTGCAGTATTCGGATCATTTTAATTTTTTAATTCAGTTAAAAGGTGAAGGTCTGAAGCCCCCGGCACCAACAGAGTCTCTGCCCTCTTCTTTGCCTTCACGTATCTGCCCTGTAGCTTCTTCCACACATTCTTACAGAACTCTCCCTCTTTCCCCAAAGTTCTGCCAATCTCTGTCCACCAGTTTTGGGAGTTTACGTGCTCCCTGTGCTGTTTCCCTGCAGTTTCGTATAGCTGCTGTACAAACGCACCTCCTCACTGAGCCGGTCTCACATCGGTCCATCCGATTTGTCATTCTCGGCGCAGCCAAGTTACAAAAATCGACTGGTGCACGACAACGCGCAGCGCCGTCTTTTCAAGGCAACCGCCAGGCCTGGAACGTCATTTTGACGTCACGGTCCGCCACCGCCGTGACAGACGCGTCAACTATAACTCCGGCTTTACGCGACAAACCCTGGGCGGCGCCATTACCCTCCACAAATGCACTTCATTTCCGCCGGAAGTAGTTTGCGCAGCGTTTGCCAATGTAAACAGATGATGCTAGCTTTGACAGCCCACTCGCAGATCGTATAGCTAATAATGTCCTTACAATGGGAACAGAGTTTAAAATACGTTAACTGGAGATGGAGTTACTATCCCCCGCCCGAATTCGGTGCAGGACTGGGAGGATAACGTGACGACGTGGCCCAACATAACAAACAAAACTGAGCACCTAGAAATAGAAGTACCCTACGACCAAGGCTTTGTTCAGGAGCATATCACAAGGCTGCGTACATTTTACTTTTCCCACATGCTCCCGAAAATCGTTGAGGATTTTGTTGAGGGAAGGTTACAGCTCTGCAGTAAATATCTCAGCATTTTAAAACCAAAGTAAAATGCCCTATGTAGGTGCCCAAGGGTGCCAACAGATGTCTGTTGTTTACATAATGTAATATAATGTGGAATATATTGTTGTACAAAATTGAAAATAAAGGTTGATGTAATTTCATTTCATTATTGCACTGAACTACGATCATGAGTGCCCTATCTTCCTTAGAGTGTTACAATTTCTTTTAACACAGTTCATTCATAGTAAACTCATACTTTACATCAATAACACTGGATTAATTCATTGTTTTGAGGAAATTAAACAAATGGCTTCAACTTGAAAGATCATGTATTTAATCCTAACAGGTATTAAAAAGTGAAATACAAAACGACCCCACACAATTATATCACTATAATAATAATTTACAATATTAACTGTTAAACATATACTAACAGGGACACAGGCAAGATTCTAAACCTCATGAGGCATTCTGATCAGTGAGAAGTGATCATCACTTCTCAGGTTAACTAGGCCAGCACAGATGGTCAAGATGTTGTCCAGTTTACGTGCCATGATGGGAACAGTCTGGGATAAAATCTTAAAGATCTTCAGTCTCTGGATTGCTCTTTCCACATGTATGCGGACATTTGTCAAAGCACTCTCTATCTAACCACTCGTTCAAGTGCAGCCAACTACTGCACGTCGTTCCCGAACCACTTTTCCTCTTAAGGTTTTCCATCCTTTTTCTCACTGCGTCGATATCGGAGCTAGCTAGCAAAACAAACCGGAGCCCGCCAGAACGGAAGTGGAAAGCATCGACGGGAGGAGTTTGCTGAGCTGATCTGTCGGTGTTAAAGAAGCAGAAATGAGAAACTCCTCTGAAGTTGATCAGAAATTGAGGTTTTACGGAGCACCAAAGAAAAATGTTTAATCAATATCAAACGTCAAACTTATAGGTGGGGTAGGGCTTCTTTTTCTGGAGCATTTTTTTACATATTGCTTGAAATACTCTTCACACCCCCATTGCAACCAATTAATTAAAAGTTTTGACACAAGAATGAAAAGTTTTAGTGGCCTCTAGAACGAACAATCCAGGAAAAACACTATCCAATCATACTGAACGGACTGTTAACGATGATTGGATTCTGATGCGTCTATCAAACTGCAATCTGCTCCTCCCTCCCCCTCCTTCCCCCTGTGTGGGTACCCTGCTCCGTGAACGAATTACGCGTCCAGAAGCTTGGCAGGAAGCTAAACTAGAGCCGGCTTGGCTAGCACCTAGCATTATTAAACGTATAGTTAGCATATACTAAATACTAAATACGGCAACGTGTGAACGCTCGTGAACAAGCATTGCGCGTTCATGTACTCTAGAGGCGTGGGTTCGGGGGGAAGTCTGAAGAAAGGGGTTGGGACTTTTGACCTGTGTATTTTCAAAATGCAGCTTCGCTGGACTCAAAATCCAGGATCTCCTACCCTACCTTTAACCAGTCAGTCACATTTTGTCAAAATGTTTCATCACTGATCAGCCTTTAAAGGAGCACTAGGTAGCATTTTCACCTAAAATTATAGCCTTCAGGAGTTTAACAAAGGTTAAGCAAGTCAATGGAAAGCGAATGAAGCCTGTCTCGCTCCCAACAGGGGTCTGTATGCTGAAAATCCCATATGTAACTTCGGCAGGAGCGACCCGCTTCTGAAGTGTCGTGATGCGCGAGAAGAGTCGTTTGTGTTTACGGCACTTAGCTAGGTACTGTATGCTAGCTGTAGTTGTAGCTATGTGTTCGCTTGCGTTGAAGAGCCAACACCAAGCGTTTCCTATTCTGTCTTTCATAGACTTAATATGAAGCGTTCGATGTTGGCACTTCCCATCTTTGTGAAATTTCTCCAAGCGTGATCTTGTTCATCTACCATAGTGATCTGCGTTTTAGATCGCAAAGAGACAGGTGATGACGGTGCTCTAATTCCCCCCTGAGTTCGAGACGTAGCCTAGCTTCAGAAATACACGGACTGACCTGATTAGAATAAGAATAGCGTTTTGATCCGAACAAGAATTGTTATCTACAAATGAAAATGGATTCATTTGTGATTGTAATCGGAATAGTGTAGAGCTAGTCTGCGTTTATTGCGGCGTGTGTGTTGGTAGTGCCTGCGCACATCTGTCTAAGATGTAACTTTTGTAAGTGTCTGCTAATACAAAGGAATCACTCCACGAATACACCATGATGAGGGAAGAATCCCATTCAAGATCAGCAACAGTCCATCCATACATCCATTATCTGCCGCTTGTCCGGGGATCGGGTCGCGGGGGCAGCAGCCTGAGCAGAGAAACCCAGACGAGCTGTCCCCGGCCACTTCCTCCAGCAACAGGATTATAGCGTATTATCTTGAGTTCTGTCTTCAGAAAATCTCTGATTATAGTATCTTACGTGGGCAGTCTACACTTATGAATTAGATGACCTAACTGCACTGACTAAATAACACAACGGCAGCATTCGCTACGATGGTTAGTTAGTGGGTGTGTACAGGTGGGCATTTTTACGACAGTGTAGAATTTCAGTTTGACCAATAGAGATCGCTATACTGCCGCTAAACTACCTTGTATCCCTTTAACGTTTAAAAGATGCTTTATTTCGTTCCTCGACAGCAAATTAGCTCGCTGATGACGTCAGGATCAAAAAGCCCAAAACCTGCTTGAATGAGAGCACCTGTCGCCGGGAGCGGGGGCGCGCGCCTGTAATCCAAGCTACCGGGAGGCTGAGGCTGGTGGATCGCTTGAACTCAGGAGTTCTGAGCTGCAGAGGACTATGTCCATCGGGTGTCCGCACTAAGTTGGGTATGGATATGGTGCGCCTGGGGTAGCCCGGGAACACCAGGTTGTCTAAGGAGGGGGGCAACGGCCCAGGTGGGAAACGGAGCAGGGCAAAGCCCCCGTGCCGCTCAGTAGTGGGATCGCACCTGTGAATAGATGCTGTAGTGCAGCCTGAGTAATACAGCGGGACTCAGTCTTTTTACACTCTTTCTGCTCTTCCACACACACAACACACTGCACGCGCGCTACAACGACACGCTTTGACATCTTTTAGCAGCTTCCTCGCTGCTTCTCTGGCTTCTCTTTCCCTTACAAAGCACAGCTGTTTCTTGCTCCTGCAGCGCCTCCACCTGGACAACACGACCAATGACCATCACTCACTGCAGCTTCACAGACTCATTCAAAGAAGCTGCTCCAGAGGACACGTGCCAATGAGTTTAATGGGGTGCCATGTGTTTCCACATGCCCAAACATATTTAAGGGAAAGTAAAGGACACTTAACTATTTGACCAAATTCCCACAGTTTCCTGTCTTCTTCTTTCAGCTCATCAGTGATCATACCTAACCACAACTACATACTTTGTATTCATTTTATAAGTTTCTCAGTTTTGCTCAAATTCATATGTTTAAACAAAAGGAATGATTAGATTCAAAGATTCCTTAAACATCCTCTAAATCCTGTGTCCGTCTTCAGCAAAATCAGAAGAGAGAAACAAGCGACCAGACTGGTGGAGTTGAATTATTGTTAATAATTTTAGATGATTTTGACAGTTTTTAGTGCTCTGAGCAGTGCTGTTATATATCAGAATTAGGGCTGGGACTTTAGCGTGTTAATTTCGATTAATTAACTACACACATATTAGCGAGTTAAAAAAAATAACGCATTTTAATTGCACACTATAATTATTATTATTTTTTTTAATTTCATTTTTTTTTTTTTTAATACAGACGGATGGAAGCATCGACAAGAGCGTGGTTGTGTGCAGATTATGCAACATAGAATTTGCGTATCACCGCAGCGTATCAAGCCTCAAATATCACCTCAACGCTAAACATGTAGCAGCTAGCGTGGAAGCTAATGGGGGCCCAACGCAGCTTAACATCCAAGATTCTATATACTGTGTTTTCATGCATGCTACATTCAGATTTCAAATAGGGATATGTTCTGTGTTTGTTGAAATATTGTTGAAAATGTTAATTTTCTAAAGGATAAAGTATATGCGATTAAAATGCGATTAATATCGATTCATTAATTTCAAAGCCTGTAGTTAACACGATTAAAAATTTTAATCGAGTCACAGCTCTAATCAGAATATCTCAGATTATATTAAAATATGTGAATGAGTGGAAAGACCTCTGATTTTTCACATTTTGGTGTTGATCTGAATATGAATAATCCTGCCTCTGACTGCAGGAGGATCATTTAAAACAGAACTTTAACTGATGGTATTTTAGCATAGCACTTCCTTTGTTTCCTTCTGAGGTTTTCTCTGACTTCACAGACTTGCTGATCGATCAGCTCAGCGAGGGAATTGATTTCAGCGGGAGCTCAGAGATGCTTCTTCATCCTCCATGTTCACCAGCATCTCCTCCTCCTGTCCCAAACTGAGAAGCTCTCTGACTTCAAGCCTCTTTGTGCTCTGTCCACACACCTAAACTCCACCTGAGAGGCAGCACAAGCTGAAACTCTGACTTTATTTCTTCCTTTATCTGGGTGACCTGGAAGGAATCTGAAACATACAGAGACTCTGCACTGCGAGATTAATATTAAGACGATGACTGTGAACTGATCAACAGACTTTGCAGCAGTTTGTGAACAAGGACAGATGGCTCTCCATCCCAGTTCCAGCAGTTTTTCAACCCAAACTCCAATTAAAGTCTGAAGAATTCAGAGATGGTCCAACTGAGTCTGTAGGTCCTCACATCTTCAACCACACTCTGAAAAATGCTGCAGTAAGGTCCCAGTGTCAGAGTGAAACATTCCTGTTAATTATAGTGCGTTTAGCTACATCAAATATTCTGATATCTTTGCTCTCTGGATCTTCTAACAAAGCAAACTTTGAATATTTCTCAGAAGCTAAGCAGAGTCGGGCCTGGTTAATACTTGGATGGGAGACTGCCTGGGAATACCAGGTGCTGTAAGCCTTCTGGCTTCTCCAGGTGCATGCAGTTTGACTACGTCAAATGCAAAAGCAGTCCCTGTTTGACTTTTTGGAACTTGTCCTTTCTCAGGACAAAGTTAAATGTATGAGGATCAAAGCCAACAATGGCCTGGGACATCTCAGCAGGTCCAGGATCAGCAACATGGAGACTGAGAGCCAAAACCAAACAGAGGTGTCTGCCAACCAATCAGCAGCAGCCCAAGCTGGTTAACTTCCTCGTGTCTGTGTGTGTGTGTGTGTGTGTGTGTGTGTGTGTGTGTCACAGGGTGATCGTCAGATGTTTCAACAAAAGAAATGCAGGGCGCAGAAGTAAATATAACTGTATTCTTTTAAGATTCGGAAAGAATTGTCCTTGTGGATAAAGATCATGTCATTAACATCCATTTCTGTGACGGAAGTTAATCATGAGTTGTGTTGACAGCAGCACCGTCACTGTGAAGGAGAGAGCATGAGAGTGTTAGTAGGTGATGGATCAATAATTGTATGTTTCAGGTACACAGTGCAGGACACAAACACTTCTACATATTGATTTTATAAACCATCCTAGTCAGACCATCACCTGAGATGTCTACCCTGTGAGGGACATTTGTATTTTGAGGTGTGGGAGTTAGAGGCAGCTGGAAGCTCTAACAGTCAACCAGCCACAGAGGATGAAGCTCTGATCACTTTTTTCATCTCATGGCTTTACAACTTCACCGCTTGACTAGGCTCATGGATTATCTATGTACATTACATACAAAGAAAATAGACTCAAATGTAACCTCTCTTCTATGCATATTCAGAACTTATTTAAATCTCTTCCAGAAAAACTCTTGTTTTGATCGTTTTCTTTAAAATAAACATTTTTAAAAAGCTAACTGATCATGTGCTCTGTTTTACATATAACACCAGTTATAGAGGTAAACACGCAAAGTTAACATATTGACAGGTTTCAAATATATGTTTCAGTGGCGGCCGTGCTTTGGCTCACTGGGCCTTCAGTGGGGGTTTACCGTCCATTCAGAGTCGCTATTTAAATCCGTCCTGAGTGCCTACATGGATCTGGATCTCACTAAGCGTGCTGTATGCCAATAAACACAGAGAGACAGCTGCTAGAAGACTTTCTTCTGCAGGTTTCCTTCTGATTGATTTATTTTTAAACACATATTCAGCAGCAGGATGTTTATTCATCAATTAGCCTACTAATAATGAACTATGAGAGGCATTTCACGTGTTGAGAGCGACTTCCATAGTTATTGTTATTATTATCACGTATATCAGCAGTTCAGAATATTTGATCATTTATATTTATAATTTAATATTTATACATGTAAATAAAATACATAATACTCACGAGAGTTCCTGATTATTATCTATTTATTGACATAACACTGAGATGCTCCATATGTGAGTCCATTGTTGCCAGTTAACTGCAGCCTTGCACCTTTCAGCAGCAGCTGTTACCGCTGAGCAATCAGTTCCCTCTGCACTGAGGATCATATGAAAGCAGCTCCTGCAGCTTCAGGTTAGTGTCACAGGGCTCTGAACTTTGTGTTAGTGCAGTTTGGCAGGAGCAGGTCCCAGGCAAGCTTTAATTATATTGCAGCAGAATGAGGTGTGTAACTTCTAGTCTATCCCAGTGCTTCTAAGTGGTGGCACTGAACCTCTGCTGCCTTAAATGTCTGAGGCAAGCAGAACCTCATTTGGTCACAGCATTACACTATGAATATACAGTTAAGCTCAACAGGACTGGGCATGTTAAGGGGAGGTGGTAGTTGGACCCCACTGGTCTCTAAATGTACTCAGAACTTCATATGAGATGTCCCTGTTTCTGCAGGCTTTTGTGGATTTCTTGTGTGCTGATTGGAAGCATCGCCTGCATTCCTGCACAAAGCGGTAAGCTGATCCCAATCAAAGCTCAGCAACTAAAAGCAGTTTAAATTGACTCGGGTTGTAAATGGAAGGCTGATCTTAATTCTCTGTTTCCTCACCCATGTATTCAGTTTATGGACAAGATCTATCTAAGCCAACGTATCAGAAACAAACTGGAACCAGTGGTTCTGGAGCACAGCAGCATGGTGCTCAGGGAGGTCAGTATGGAGCTCCTGGCAGCAATTACCAGTTTGAAGATGGGAGCTGGAGCCTTTCATCTGACACCAGCGGCGAGGACGAGCCAGTCTTCACTCCTGTGGCCGACGAGGATCAAGTCTACGCTTACAAATCTCGGTCCCGCTACAACAAGAAGCGTGTGCTGTTCAGCCAGTTCCGCTACACCCCAACAGAATCTGAGCCAGACCACGGCAAAACATCTCAGCACAAGGTTCAAGTTCAGAGCGGCTTCTGAGGATCTTTCTGGTGAGGCTCACTTTACTCTGCATGTGTGCTCTCTGTAGCTGCTGGTAGGTGACTGACTTTCTTTGTGTTGCAGATCTGCATATTCTAGAGGCATCGCTGCTGCTACCGCTTGAATAAATGGCTTTAACTTGAATACCTTGTTGCACCATCAAATGGCTCCTAGCTGTCTCTGGGTCATCCAGTTGTGGGTTGGAGGGGATAGTTGAGGGCCTGACAGGTTGACATGACTTAATCCTATAAATAAGGTGTTGGCATTAACTTAAGGACAGT